>NC_092240.1:53334994-53457494 GCF_036320965.1 Panulirus ornatus | reverse complement strand
AGAAAACCAATGTAAAGTCTGGGGAATAAATGGATGAGGGGGAAGAGAGAGATGCGAAATAGGGAGATATAAATAAGATAATGAAATACGAAGAGAATAACATACGTTATGAAGGTGTGTCAGCTCCGACAGGATCCGGTAGTCTCTGCTCTGGCATTAGGATTCTACTTATAGGACCTGGACACCACAACAAGACACTGGGATCCTGTCCGTAGGATCAGTAGATGGCTATAGGTACGAGGACCCTCTCTATCCACAGGCGATATAGACGGACAAAAAGGATGGAGTAAGAGCTTCGTACAATAATCGTTTCACGTGACTGAAAACAACCGAATGGGTACAGCAAATCGTGAGGCTACCCATGGTTACAATTACCAGTACGACCCCTTGTGTGAACCGCTGATTAGCTGGTTCATGCCGGACTTCGAGTCCAGTTTCCAGCCCAACTCGTTCTCCTCTCTCTCTCTCTCTCTCTCTCTCTCTCTCTCTCTCTCTCTCTCTCTCTCTCTCTCTCTCTCCCCGCGCCACTGACCCATATCCTTGGATCGAGGTCCTTGTCGTGGCTCTCTCTCTCTCTCTCTCTCTCTCTCTCTCTCTCAGCAGTAACCTACATTCCTGGGTTCCTTTTTCCTCGTCGCGTGTAGTCAAGTCCAACAATATTCCCTTCCGCCCTGCTCTTTAAGGCCTTCGCTTCTGTCTCCAGACTCCACCCCTCTCGTTCTTAACCGCAGACCCTGCCTGTTGCTCGCCCTCTGTGTGGCTCCCTCCTCTGCGTCTATGATATGCGATCTCCTAATGTGTCAAATTCATCCAGTTATTTACACCATCCACGCCATCAGTCTTCTCCTGCTCTATCCACTCCCATCCTGCGTTCGCTTCGGGGTCTTTCTATACTTCTAAGTTCCTCCTTTGCGTTCGTGTTCCTCAAACTCCTTCCTTCGTTCATTCTCCTAAGCAATTCATCTGTAATCCTCGATTTCTTTTGCTCTATCCACTCCCATCCTGCGTTCGCTTCGGGGTCTTTCTATACTTCTAAGTTCCTCCTTTGCGTTCGTGTTCCTCAAACTCCTTCCTTCGTTCATTCTCCTGAGCAATTCATCTGTAATCCTCGATTTCTTTGCTATTCTTCTCTTACATTATGCAGTTTTCCTCCGCTTTATCACAGTCTTCATGTCCTTCATTACTGTTAACTGTGCTCCTTTCTTTATCACCTAAATTCTCCATTTTCTCCCTCATTTTCATTTAGAAGTCTTCTATTTCGTCCTTCACTCGCTCACGTTCCCGCTATCTCCAGCGCCTGACACACTGCATCGGTCTTAGGAGGGTTGGAATCTTTACTGCCTCTCCCCTGAGCAGCTTCAAGGCTTCCTGTATCCGTTGCTCTTGTACCGCGTATCGGAACTAAAGATAAAGTCCAGCGGTGTATCTTCTCGGCCGTCCTCTCGCCTTCCCAAAGGGTCGGGTCAAAGGCTTGGGCCTTTATGCCCAAGAGTCGTACCTTCATGGTCAAGGGTAGTACCGTAGCGCACAAGGGTCGTTCCAATGAGCTCAAGCGTCATACCATCGTGCTCAAGGGTCGTAAAGCCGTGTCCAAGGATCGTACCGTCGTTCTCCGGCGGGTCGTACCATCGAGTACTCGGGCACAGCACGGTGGCACCCGAGGCGTCAAGCAACAGTACCTGCACCTGGACTACCGCTATGCCTACGCGATCAGCATACAGCTCACAGCATCACCACCACCACCACCACCATCTACCTCACTGCCCAGCAGCATCTTCCTCCTCCTCCTCCTCACACACTTCGCCGCAGCCACCCGCCAGATCGGTCTCTCCCTCCCTACCTTGCATGACCCTCCCTCTGCTGCAGGAACCTGGAGGAAAGTCCTGCGCTCACGGCGCCTTAACCATCTGCCCATCGAGGGTAGCGGCGCCCCAGGGGGAATCCGGCTCCTTCCCTCTCATCCCACGTCCCACATTCTACAGTTCTGTCTCCCCTTCTTTTTCCTTTCCACCCCAGCTATCTGTCATCTACAATGCACAGAAACCAGAGCTGAGGCTGGCGCCTGATTCATGGTCAGCAACGCCTGCCACTAAACCACACGGAAGCACATAGGTGTACCTGGCTAACCATTTGTTCAACTTAATGGCTTGTTTCTCTCCTGTCTGTGAGTCAGGGCTGCTGTCTGTCTGTCTCTCTGTCTAGTACCAGAGGCCAGAGAGCGACGCAGAGATCTAGGAACAGCAGGAGGAGCAACAGGAGCAACACGTAACAAAAGCAACACTGTTGTTTCTCGTTACTCTGGGAACACGTCGCCGCACCTTTTGTTTTGGGCCGAAGCCTCAATTAGCGGACTATCGCGTCACACACGCTCTCTCTCTCTCTCTCTCTCTCTCTCCATTTCTCACTGCCTTGTCAGTCTACTGCACCCTGCGAGGGTCGTTAGACGAAAGCAGAGCAGACGACCTCAATTGCTCGTCGCTCTAATTATGTATTTAAAAAGTATTCGATCCCCCGATTCCCTCTCATTGTCCTAAATTCGTTAAGGAAAACAACCAATTCTTCTTCGTCCCTGTGTCCACTGTCTACCACTGCCTCGGAAACCATACATATATATATATATATATATATATATATATATATATATATATATATATTATATATATATATATATATATATATACACAAAATCTGACGTGGTTCTTCATAATGTATATATCCTATAATTCTCGATAGACAAGATCATTTCTTTCCCTCCTTCTTTCATTACGAGATCATTTCTTTCCCCTCTTTCTTTCATCACGAAACATGTTTTCCTTCAGGAAAAGTGGACTCAAGGGATCCTTCCACCCCTACCCCCCCCCCAACAAAGATTTCTTGAAAGTGTTTTTTTTTCTTTTTTATCATTATATTTTGAAGACGTATCGACTCGTGCGTGCGCGTGCGCGGGAGAGATCATTAGTAAAAGCCTTGTCGATGCTTGGCATTGTCCCGCTGCGTCCCGACCCTCACTCCAGCCAGGCTAAGACATATGCTTTCAAAATCTCCCTCCCCCACCACTCTTGGCTCGACTGAGAAACTCCCCGAGTCATTACTGCCCCGTGAGGGGAGCCCTCCAAGGCAGGCAGGCAGGCCCCGGCCCAATCCTCCTCCTCCTCCTCCTAATCCATCCTCCTTTCCCCCCAGACCCTCTCCAACATTCACCACACTGCTCGGGTGTGGTGTGGCGTGGTGCCACCAACCACCACACTGCTCATGTGGCATGTACACTGATGCCCTCATCCACCACACTGCTCATGTGGCATGTACAGTGATGCACTCATCCACCACACTGCTCATGCGGCGTGAGCAGTGATGCCCTCGTCCAGTACACTGCTCATGTGGCGTGAGCAGTGATGCCCTCGTCCAGTACACTACTCATGCGGCGTGAGCAGTGATGCCCTCGTCCAGCACACTACTCATGCGGCGTGAGCAGTGATGCCCTCATCCACCACACTGCTCATGCGGCGTGAGCAGTGATGCCCTCATCCACCACACTGCTCATGTAGCACATGCAGAACCTCCCTTCCCTCCTCTCCCCACGCCCACCTACCACACTGCTAAGACCTGGGCAATGCCCCCGACATCAACTACACATAGTAACCAATCCATCATACACTCACCACACACACACACACACCTCTCGTCTCCCGTCCTCCCGCTCTATCCTATCCCCTGCCAACTTCTCCTTCACTCCCTCTCGCTCGGCACTTACCCCGACCCCTCTTTCTCCCTCAGTTCTTCTATAACCAATACCTTCATCATCTCGCATCCTCTTACCCATCTCCTTCCCTCTACATCTATCGTCTACCCTCTCCTCTTCCTTCTTCTGAACATGCCACGACGTAGCTCCTCTACCCACACCACTTAGGAGGTCACGGGTCATCAGAAGATGCCGCCACAAGGCAGAACAAGGTCACATGAGCCTTAACAACCTCTAAGGTGTAATGACCCAAGAGCAACTGGTTCTTCTCACGCCCTTATTGGAGAATTACCATTCAACTGTCGCACAATGAAGAGGAAAATTACGCTCTCTTTTAAGCCCAATTGCCTTGCAATTTCCCCTCCCGTCATTATGGACCTCACTTGGTGCCGCAGTTCGCTGTATGGTGGCTTCCTAGTCCAGGCACGAGGTACATTCTAGGTAATCTACCAGAATGGAGAAAAATGTATATATATACATTACCATACGGTAAGGAGGTGAGTGTGATGTATTGTTTGTCGTAATTCAATCGTTACATCTAATCTCTATATATATATATATATATATATATATATATATATATATATATATATATATATATATATATATATATATTTCTTTTCTTTCATACTATTCGCCATTTCCCGCATTAGCGAGGTAGCGTTGAGAACAGAGGACTGGGCCCTTGAGGGAATATCCTCACCTGGGCCCCTTCTCTGTTCCCTCTTTGGAAAATTAAAAAAAAAAGTGAGAGGGGAGGATTTCCAGCCCCCCGCTCCCTCCCCTTTTAGTCGCCTTCTACGACACGCATATGGATAGAGTTGTGCGCAGGAGGATGGATGTGCTGGAAATGAGATGTTTGAGGACAATGTGTGGTGTGAGGTGGTTTGATCGAGTAAGTAACGTAAGGGTAAGAGAGATGTGTGGAAATAAAAAGAGCGTGGTTGAGAGAGCAGAAGAGGGTGTTTTGAAATGGTTTGGGCACATGGAGAGAATGAGTGAGGAAAGATTGACCAAGAGGATATATGTGTCGGAGGTGGAGGGAACGAGGAGAAGAGGGAGACCAAATTGGAGGTGGAAAGATGGAGTGAAAAAGATTTTGTGTGATCGGGGCCTGAACATGCAGGAGGGTGAAAGGAGGGCAAGGAATAGAGTGAATTGGAGCGATGTGGTATACAGGGTTTGACGTGCTGTCAGTGGATTGAATCAAGGCATGTGAAGCGTCTGGGGTAAACCATGGAAAGCTGTGTAGGTATGTATATTTGCGTGTGTGGACGTGTGTATGTACATGTGTATGGGGGGGGGGGGGGGGTTGGGCCATTTCTTTCGTCTGTTTCCTTGCGCTACCTCGCAAACGCGGGAGACAGCGACAAAGTATAAAAAAAAAAAAAAAAAAAAAAAATATATATATATATATATATATATATATATATATATATATATATATATATATATATATATATATATATATATCCCTAAGAGTCCACGGGGAAAATGAAACACGATAAGTTCCCAAGTGCACTTCCGTGTAATAATCACATCATCAGGGGAGACACGAGAGAAATATAAGTCAGCTGATATATATCGAAGAGACGAAGCTAGGACGCCATTTGGTAAACAAGCGACTGTCTTTGACAATCCCCCTTTTCTTTCCCCCCTCATAGATGTATTTACCACAGCCTTAAGGGCTCGTGAGAATATAAGTAAGATCTGTACTTTTGTGAACTTCCTCCCTTAATCTCGAACTGTGTGTGTGTGTGTGTGTGTGTGTGTCTGAGCCAAACGGCACCACACTGCTCGTCTTCACTGCCAAGATCTAGACCAAAGCCAGCAACAGGCGGCCAATTGCTTGGCCCTCAAGACAGCATGAAAAAAAAAATAGAGAAAAGAATCCTGTGGTCACTTGACGGCCCGGAAGAGGATTACAAAGGATTCTCATCTCTGGCCTCGCGTCTCGAGCGTACAACAGAAGGAGTTCAATCCCTCTGGACCAATCATGAGCTTGCGGAAGATCGTAGCGAAAGCAGCTTAGGGTCTAAAGGCAAAGGACTGCCTCAGAGTGGACCCCATGGAGAGGAATCCAACACATATGGATTCGAAGGCATCAGGATGGACACGTCCGACACGGACCCATCATACTCTATGGGTCCCTCGTATTTTGCGCGTGGTATGAAAAATAGTGGGGTCATGTTCTATTGTGGTACACGTTGACCTCCACGTAAACTACCCATACAGTTGTCAAGGAACTTCTGCAAATAGGAATTCATAATACCAGGTATATATATATTTATATATTATATTATTTATATATATAGGGATTAAGAATACTTCCCACGTATTCCCTGCGTGTCGTAGAAGGCGACTAAAAAGGGGAGGGAGCGAGGGGGCTGGAAATCCTCCCTTCTCGTTTTTTTTTTTTTTTTTTCCCAAAGAAGAAAAAGGGGGCCAGGTGAGGATATTCCAAAAAATGCCCAGTCCTCTGTTCTTAACGCTACCTCGCTAACGCGGGAAATGGCTAATAGTTTAAAAGAAAGAAAGAAAATATATATATATTCCTATATTCAGGGTTGTTAAATGAACACGAAAACCTCACACCTTGAATACGAACATACGACCCTTGAACGCGACAGTATGGCCTTTCAGCACGAAAATACGACCATTGAGTACGACGTTATGACCCTTGAGCACGACGGTGCGACCTTTGAGTAGGACGGTGACACGACCCTTGAGCACGACGGTGGCACGACCCTTGAGCACGACGGTGGCACGACCCTTGAGCACGACGGTGCGATCCTTGAGAACGACGGGACGACCCTTGAGCACGACGGTGCGACCCTTGAGCAGGACGGTACGATCCTTGAACACGAAGGTACGACCCTTGGGTATGATTACTCAGCCTCTAGCCTGAATATCATACCGTCGTGCTCAAGGGTCGTACCGTCGTGCTCAAGGGTCGTACCGTCGTGCTCAACACACTGCCACTTAATCTCAAAATTATCTTCTACTACATGATTTTTTCTTTTCATAGTGGAGAAAATAAAACATAAGACTGTCCAAAATCTCAAGGCTACAACATAGATCACCTTTTCAAAGTGTGGAAACCACGTAAAAAAAGATTATATATATATATATATATATATATATATATATATATATATATATATATATATATATATATATATATATACTGAAAATGATAACATCCTATCAAATCAATGGTGTACATTTACAAACGATGCTAAATATTACTTCTGAAACATGCTAATGAAGCTGACATCCACAATAATGAACATCAAGCAGAAAAACCTGGTAAGAAAACGGAAAAAAGAAAGAAAAAAAATGGGAAACCCACACACGCAAAACCCTGAGAGAAACACAGTAAGGAACTGGCAATGATGTAGTAGTCTGGTTACATTTAACATCCTGGAATATAGTAATAACCCCCCATGTTAACATGATAAGGAGCGTGTTAAGCAAGCTCGGGTTACGTTGAGGGATTGGCTGGGAGGCCGTCCGTCCGTCCGTCTCGCCCAGTACACTGCGTACACAGCTGGGCCAACATCCCCCCACCCACCACCGTGCATACTAATGCGACTGTACGATACCTAATTAGACCTCATTAAGGTGTGACGTCATGCCTCGGGTAATATCTGATTACCCTGTCTGATTGGCTAATTGTCCCGTTGGCCCGCGACGGGGGGACAGAGAGAGAGAAGAGAGAGAGAGAGAGAGAGAGAGAGAGAGAGAGAGAGAGAGAGAGAGAGAGAGAGAGAGAGAGAGAGAGAGAGACCAAATCTTGAGCAATTACATGTGTTATATTATCTTTTTTTTTAGGGGGTACATGGTAGATTACATCTCACCCGACACCTTGGCATGCAGGTTACTTAATTACTTCCAAGGGAGCGTAAATACTTTACACTTACTCGCACAAGCTGGTGCGCGGGTATTTTAAAAAAAGAATAAAAAAAGGCACGGTCATCGATGGTAGTTTAATTAAACCAGCGCAGGAACATGGTTAATTAAGAGTCAAGGGCTATTGGATAATACAAGCTGATGATGATTAGTACCCAGAGCCGCCGCTCGCCGGTCTCTGGCGCTGGTGCAGCTGGATAACAGGGATATGACGCGGGCGACAATCTAGTGTCTTGTGCGGGTAGGTACAGACTGACGGAGGGGAGGAGGGGGTCACTAGTGTCTTGTAAGGCTAGGGACAGATTGACGAGGGGGAGGGTGTAACTAATCCCTTGTGAGGCTAGGTTCAGCCACTACTTAAGTTACACACCAGCCCAGGTTAAGTGTAATTTAACTGAGGCTTAGATTAGGTATATCAAGGTTAGATCACGTTAGGTTACGCGTCGCTAAAGTTGGATTAAGTTCATCGTAAACGGGTTGTGTAGAATACTTACCACAGCCGATTTGCTAGATGGCAAATAACATAATTCTCAATTCTCTGAAGCATAATATATATATATATATATATATATATATATATATATATATATATATATATATATATACGAACAAAACAAAGTGCATATGAACGCGCACCTTCACAGAATATGCAAACCTCCAACAGCCAGGATCGAACCCGGGACCCCTGTGCAACAGGCGGGAGCGCTACCGCTAGGCTATAATCGTCCCTAATAGGAAATAACTATTCGAATGCTATGTACTCGAATACCCTTCGTCTCACGTTGGTGAGCAACGGGGTCTACACCGGTCATTTCCCATGAGGCTCACACAGGCAGCATATACCATTTTACCGAACCTAACTGTACACACACATACACACACACACACATATATATATATATAATATATTTTTTTTTTTTTTTTTTTTTTTTTTTTTTTTTATACTTTGTCGCTGTCTCCCGCGTTTGCGAGGACGCAGGAAACAGACGAAAGAAATGGCCCAACCCCCCCCCCCACAACACAAAGTACATACACACGTCCACACACGCAAATATACATACCTACACACCTTTCCATGGTTTACCCCAGACGCTTCACATGCCCATGATTCACTCCACTGACAGCACGTCAACCCCTGTATACCATCATCGCTCCAATTCACTCTATTCCTGCCCTCCTTACACCCTCCTGCATGTTCAGGCCCCGATCACACAAAATCTTTTTCACTCCATCTTTCCACCTCCAATTGGTCTCCCTCTTCTCCTCGTTCCCTCCACCTCCGACACATATATCTCTTGGTCAATCTTTCCTCACTCATTCTCTCCAGTGACCAACCATTTCAAAACACCCTCTTTGCTCTCTCAACCACGCTCTTTTTATTTCCACACATCTCTCTTACCCTTACGTTACTTACTCGATCAAACCACCTCACACCACACATTGTCCTCAAACATCTCATTTCCA
Source organism: Panulirus ornatus (assembly GCF_036320965.1). Classification (NCBI taxonomy): domain Eukaryota; kingdom Metazoa; phylum Arthropoda; class Malacostraca; order Decapoda; family Palinuridae; genus Panulirus; species Panulirus ornatus. The sequence continues at coordinate 53,448,379 of NC_092240.1, read as the reverse complement.
GCACATCCATCCTCCTGCGCACAACTCTATCCATAGCCCACGCCTCGCAACCATACAACATTGTTGGAACCACTATTCCTTCAAACATACCCATTTTTGCTTTCCGGATACTGTTCTCGACTTCCACACTTTTTCAAGGCTCCCAAATTTTCGCCCCCTCCCCCCACCCTATGATCCACTTCCGCTTCCATGGTTCCATCGCTGACAGATCCACTCCCCGATATCTAAAACACCTCACTTCCTCCAGTTTTTCTCCATTCAAACTCACCTCCCAATGACTTGACCTCAACCCTACTGTACCTAATAACCTTGCTCTTATTCACATTTACTCTTAACTTTCTTCTTCCACACACTTTACCAAACTCAGTCACCAGCTTCTGCAGTTTCTCACATGAATACACATCTGTATCTATAGCGAAAACTAATGAACTGCATTACCAACTACTCCATTCCTCCAACGATGTGGCATACGTTGCCACCGTCTTTCCAGGCCACACATTGCAATTTACCATTACGACCTAACTACACCCATCACACATCAAACAATTAATAATAAATAAATCACACACGCGTGTATACAATTCCCCATCTTCATTAAAAACGATGAGATTAGTCCACTTGTTACGCTACCGTTGGGGAAAACAAAATGGGATTAACATCGACAAATGAATCTTTAATTCGTCAAAAATCGAAAACGAATCCAATATACTTCTTCCCAAAACACACAGAAATGAAAGATAAATGAATATGTGGATACTATTAGCAGCCTATATCACAACACTTATTTGAATAACAAACTGTAATCAACACTATATATATATATATATATATATATAATATATATATATATATAATATATATATATATATATATATAATATATATATACTGAAAATGAAATGTTTGAGGGCAATATTTGGTGCGAAGAGGTTTGATGGAGAAAGTCATGAAAAAGGTAAGAGAGATGTGTGGTAATAAATAGAGCGTGGTTGAGACAGCAGAAGATGGGGTGTTGAGGTGATTTGGACATATGGAGAGGAGTGAGGAGAGGTTGACAAAGAGGATTTAAGAGTGTGCAATGGAGGGGAAAAGAGGGGGGAGACCAAACTGGAAATAGAAGGATGGACAGAAGAATATTTAGAGTGATCGGAACCTGAACATGCAGGAAGGTGAAAGGTGTGCATGGGGACGAGTGAACTGGAACGATGTGGTATACAGGGGGCGACGTGCTGTCAGTGGACTGCACAGGGCATGTGAACCTGCCGGGGTAAACCATGGAAAGGTATGTGGGGCCTGGTTGTGGATAGGGAGCTGTGGTTTCGGTGCATTACACATGACAGCTAGAGAATGGATGAGACAGGATGCGGTCTGTCTTCTTTTCTCCCCATCGCCACTTCGCTGACGCGGGAAACGGCGATTAAGCGTAAGATGTCTTCGCCTTAGCAACTACAATCCCGCGAGCCAGGAGTCACAATGGACGAGGCTGTATCACCGTCATCGGACGTGAAAGAGTACATCGTCGTCGCAGACCACGGCGCCCAACCTTACCCTGCTTCGAAGCGGCGGGAACCCCCTTTTTAAAGGGGTCCTGGGGTTAAATGAACGCACGTATCTCACCCGATATGAAAATACATCTTACAAAAGCCAAGGCAATATATTACACCCCATTCGCTTACAACGAAACCCGAGTCCAATCCTTCGCTCGCAGGTCTTCACGTCATCTATGAACGTGCTCGCCAACTAGCACTCAGAGAGGCTACTCACACACGGGTATGTTGCATGCTGACGACCGGATGGTGACTGCGAGAGAAATTATCATCATTTTAGAAATATTCCATCATTTCTTAATTTCATATAATGAGAGAATGATCTCCCAGAAACTGTGTTCTTCTTTTCACAATCAAATCACTATTTCCAGAGTTCCTTTTACCCAGGGGAGTGCATTTTGCCGCTCGGAATAACTAACGGGATCAGAAATGTCACACTGGATCATATCACGCCCACGCAAAACATGTCGTAAGGCTTGCTCACGCGTGTGGGAAGCGAGGAGTTTCAACGCTACGAGTCGCCTGGTTACCACACATTCTCGGGCGTAGACGAGACTTCGGGAATAATGGAAAAAAAAAAGTACGTCTTAGAAAACAGAGAGAGAGAGAGAGAGGAGAGAAGAGAGAGAGAGAGAGAGCGTGTGTGTTGGCCCGTTGGCAATGGAACCCGGACGGAGTCTGGCGGCGAAAACGCATTACCTGGGACAGAGGTTGAGGAAGAAGTAACATGTTACCAGGAGGGCCTCGCCAGAGATGCGCTGGCCGATCATGTGTGATTATCTTAAAATTCTGGTGAAGGCTACTTGCCTGGTGCTTGCCTGGTGAGACTTCGATGCAGTCGCTGATGTTCCTGTCCACTGATTTGAGACAGAAATTAGCAAGCAGTGTATCAGTATATATAAGAAATACCTAGATACACACACGTACAACACACACACACACACACACGCAGCACACACACACACACGCAGACGCACACACATGAATAAGCATACCCACAAATACCAGCATACTAGCATAATTCCACACACACACACACACACACACACACACACACTTCTTCCATAACCACCATTTAAAACTTTACTTTCAACCAGAATAGTTTCCCATAAGAGCCTTCCGACCAGACGATAAAAAGTATTATTTTGCTGAAAAGTTTCACACTTTCATAATACTTTTGGTTTCTGATTCCAGAGAAGTCTCGCCAGCTATTTTGGAAAAATATAATAATGGTGATAAGGTTTAATGGTGGCTGGAGGAAACACTTACACAGAACTGTGATATACTTCATCTCCTTAACCTTGGTGTAGACACACACACACACACACACACACACACACACACACACACAACACACACACACACACACACGCAGATGAAGAGAGAGAGGAAGAGCAAGAAAGAAGAAGAGGAAGAAGAAGAAGAAGAAATACCTGAAAAACGTATTAAGGACTACAGAAAGGAAGATGAAAAATAAGAAGACGACGGAAAGAGATAATCAGCCATAAGCCGTTTCCTTGTTCCCTGAATCACCGTTGGTCATTACAGTGGCTCGGTTGTTAAGTCTCCGTAGTGGGTCGTTAGCCAGACCACGAACAAGTTCGTACCCTTACAGCCCAGTCTGGACATAATCTTTACGTGTTCACAATTTCTTGGCAATGACTTTGTTCATTCATATGAACACGTCCATTCAGACATGGCTAAATATATGAAGGCATTCAACCCCTCGGGACCTGGTCGATAAATGGGTACCTGGCTACGCTGGGGTGCGTTCGTGTGTGTGCGTATACTCACATAAGAGTAAAGACATGGGACATACATACGAGGTTAAAAGACTGGGCAACACGAGTGTAAAACCCCCCCCCCCCCGTAACACACAAATGGTAATCACTAACACACAACATTCCTTGACCCTGCGAGTAACATCATGTGCCACATTCAACAAGGAAATAGGTCCGAGTACAGTACTGGTTACGTACAATTTGTAAGTGGTTGCATGAACCCTTACACTTCAGACCATACTTATAGAATGGAGAAATAAGAACTACAGGTGAAAAAATAAATCACAAGTAGCTAAGACACACACACACACACACACTGGTCACACAAAGACATGAGGCCCCATGAGCGTACATAAAACTCTCTCTCTCTCTTCTTACTTTACAAATAGATCACAAATACGTCTTTAAACAGCCATTTAGTGAAAGAGAAGCTTATGATGTCTGCATCTATGACTTAGCTTTTGCCTTGTAGTAATACATACAGAATATATATATATATATATATATATATATATATATATAATATATATATATATATACACACAAGACTGCAATACCAACGCCCTCTACATTAAGAGGCACCACACATTAACTGCAAATGTGAACGCAATTTCTCTTCCATAATGCTGGAAGGTTCTGTGATCTGGAAAACGGGGAGAGAGAGAGAGAGAGAGAGAGAGAGAGAGAGAGAGAGAGAGAGAGAGAGAGAGAGAGACAGACAGACAGACAGACAGAGAGAGAGAGAGAAGAGAGAGCCGCGAAAGGGGGGGGGGTAATTCTCCTTAGTGCCACATGCAAGAAAACTGCGATGGTGAAATGGAAAGGGGGAAAATTGCCACTAAGGAGTCAAAATTGCAGACGTCAAGATGGCGCCACAGAAGTGGAGGGGAATACCAGGGCAGTAATGGCGTGGGAGAGAGAGAGAGAGAGAGAGAGAGAGAGAGAGAGAGAGAGAGAGAGAGAGAGAGAGAGAGAGAGAGAGAGAGATGCTGGAATACGCATGTCCAACTCTTCTCTCTTCCCCCATGAAAACGGTATTTATGTCGAATCTGTGACGTCCGTGGTTCAAAACGCGACGGGTGTGAAATTATCAAATTATCTCTCGCCAAAAAAAAGTGGGGCAAAATTATCCCCCCTCAATTGCAAAACCAAATACATCAGGACAGACCTGGTACACCACTAGCAGTCCTGATGGTGAATGAAGTGAAAGAATTCGCTACCATTCTCAATCCATGAACGAATGAAAGACACAGGTCATGAACGAATGAAAGACACAGGTCATGAATGAATGAAAGACACAGGTCATGAATGAATGAAAGACACAGGTCATGAATGAATGAAAGACACAGGTCATGAACGAATGAAAGACACAGGTCATGAATGAATGAGACACAGGTTATGAATGAATGAAAGACACAGGTCATGAAGAGCATTCACATCATGGCCACACAAGACCGAAGCTCACACGAGCGAAGGAAAAGTCTTTAAAAAATAAAAAAAGAGACATAGAAATGAGTCTTTTTTTTAATAGGGAAATATAATTTGTACCGTACACAACCGAACAGGATGTGATCCCTTGAAAGTAAATTACTTTAAGACGCAGAAGACGACCCAACCTTACAGCTACAAAATACAGGGTAATGCTACAGGATACCTAGGAAAAATACACCATGGTTACACATAATACAAAACTACCTTACAACGGCTACATCTTAGCTTAGCCTCACCTGACTTTCCTCACATCGTCTTACGAGTCGCGTCAGCTAAACCTCACTGTAGCTTCCTCCTCCGTCGGTCTAGCTTTAGTCATCCGCTAAATCTCGTTAGCTTAAGGCAACCCTCAATGCCGCTGAGACACAGCGATCTCCAACAGTGGCTACACAGCTGCCAGAGAGCGACATTCCCAGCAGCTGACTTCGTCTGCAAACCTTCAGCCACGTCCCCTCCCTCACTCAGGGTACACACGTCCACACGACTCATCAGGGACACACGTCAACACGACTCATCAGGAACACACGTCCCCTCCCTCACTCAGGGTACACACGTCACACACGACTCACTCAGGGAACACACGTCACACACGACTCACTCATGGTACACACGTCACACACGACTCACTCAGGGAACACACGTCACACACGACTCACTCAGGGAACACACGTCACACACGACTCACTCAGGGAAACACGTCACAACGACTCACTCAGGAACACACGTCACACACGACTCACTCAGGGAACACACGTCACACACGACTCACTCAGGGAACACACGTCACACACGACTCACTCAGGGAACACACGTCACACACGACTCACTCAGGGAACACACGTCACACACGACTCACTCAGGGAACACACGTCACACACGACTCACTCAGGGAACACACGTCACACACGACTCACTCAGGGACACACGTCACACACGACTCACTCAGGGAACACACGTCACACATGACTCACTCAGGGAACACACGTCACACACGACTCACTCAGGGAACACACGTCACACACGACTCACTCAGGGAACACACGTCACACACGACTCACTCAGGGGACACACGTCACACACGACTCACTCAGGGAACACACGTCACACACGACTCACTCAGGGAACACACGTCACACATGACTCACTCAGGGAACACACGTCACACATGACTCACTCAGGGAACACACGTCACACATGACTCACTCAGGGAACACACGTCACACACGACTCACTCAGGGAACACACGTCACACGACTCACTCAGGGCACACACGTCACACATGACTCAGAACCAGCCTCAGGCCAAGACAGCCCAGGCCCAAACTGCTAACAGTCTGGTCATGGGTCGTTTATCCAGAATAATTACCCTCCTCCCCCTCCCCCCCCCCAACAGGACAACACCGACAGAGTTACGTGGCAGCACGACAGGTCGTCGTCTGCACCCCCCCAACTCCCCCCACCTTGGCTTCCCCTCATCACACCGCTGGAGACGACCTGGGAAGCCCCGAGAGACCATGCGTGGGTAATCTTAGCTGACAGATAGACAGACAGACAGGCAGGCAGATGTACATACTGATAGACAGAAAGATACACATATACCTAGGAAGGTTGGTAGGTACCTAGGTAGATAGACAATTGACACATAAATGGATGGCAGTAAAGACTAAATCATCGCTGAAGCAAAATCATTATGCTCTGCCCGACAGCCACACCGAGGATTCGAACCCGTGCGTGACTCATGGTCAATAACGCTAACCACCACACCAGGTGTGGTGTGTGTGTGTGTGTGTGTGTGCTTCTGGCTTGGGTAAGACCTGGTGATTGCGTCACCAGAGAACAATTCCCTCTCAGGTATAAATATATATATTTTTTTGAGTCAGCATCACCGAGGTGTCTGGCTCAACTGGAAAGAAAAAGGATAAGAAAAAAAAATGTTAAAAAATCTCGTAACGTTAATCATGTAAGAGACGCGGAACAGCGGCCCAACGCGGGTGTTCAACAGCCCATAACTCAACGAGCTGTTACCGATGGTTTGCCTCAAGAAGACCCCAGCTCACGAGGGCCTGGGTGGGTGAACGTGTGTGAGGGAGAGAGAGAACCTTGGTTCTTCTTTCCGTGCCTTTGAAGCGAAGATAATATACTCAAGGGAGGCAAAAATACCGCACTCAAATAGTAATCATCGTACTGTAGTGATAAGCTTCGGCGCCGTACAGGCGAACGATATCGTACCGAAGCGGCCGAAGTGATGTACCCACGGGTGGAAGGTTTCATTGTTCAGTGGCTCAAGCTTGAGTACGAGGCAAAGAAGATTCGGGTTTTCCAAAGACGCTGGAGAAGACATAGCACGCAGGAGGGCACCGTCCGTCAGGGGGATTTACGTGTCGTGCTGCCAGAAGTTAAACCATCATCATCTGAGTGAATGAAACTGATCAATTCGACGTCAAATATCTCTCCTCGCACACCCCCAAACCGCTGAATTAGCGGCGGCGTCCGCCAGCACAGGACAGGAGGAATTCTGCTAACGTCTTGAAATGTGTATTTCTCCTCCATGTATTTACTACACCCATGGCGGGCCAGAGAACTGATCCATCCCTGTGATGAGGATTCCACATATCTCTCAAGGTCTCTCCCTCCTCCACCTTCCCTCTAGACTATTTCAGTCAAAAGCCTTCGGCATTTATCAACTCGCCCACTCTCATCTCTCGGGCTGTGTTCCTCCCTTTTTGCAGTCACGTCGGGTGTCTTCCTCTTTCATTCCGTTGCTATTATTTCCACTTTCTCTTATTTCTTCACTATTGACCCTCTTTCTTCACCAAAAATGTTGGGTCTCTCTCCCTCTCCTACAGATGTTACTCTCACTTCTTCTCTCGAGAATTGGACACTTGATTCGTTCCCTACACCACGTAGCACCTGATCGGCCACTCACACAGCACCTCAGATGCCACCACGTCCCCGAGATACGGGTTCTGGCAGTCCGAATCCACAGTCAATCCAGCTGTTCATCTATCCCTAGGGGTTGGTCGATAAAATGCGTACTAGACTCAGACTCGAGTATATATATATTATATATAATTATATATATATATCATATATATCATTTAATCTATCATATGTATAGCATAAGAGATGCTTTATTATGCTTAGCTGCCCGTGCCGTCTCAGCTAACATTAAAGAAAAAAATAGTCAGTTTACAGACGGGGAAACTTATTCAATATAAAATTCTCTCACTGTCCTACCACTGTCCACGACAGGTGGTGGCTTTTTGTGAGCAAGGCTAGTACAATGTTCACATCTGATCACCTCATTACTCATCTACCACACCACAAGGGAGGAGGGGGGAAGGATACTCATCGCTGTACTCATGAGTAATGCCAACATGTTCTCAATGGCACTGTAATTACCGAAGGAAGGAATAAAATCATACATACATGAACGATAAGAATAAGTCGAAGAAGGACGAAGTAGGAGAATAATCGTCATAAAAAAGGAAAAGATAAGAAAAATGATGAGGCTACGAAAGTAATATACAAGACGATACACAAACCAGAGTACATAAGTATATGAATTAAATTGACTAAACTTTAAGACTTGAAGTCATAACTTGGAAGGTAAAATCATCGATATGTAAACCGTGTCTGTTCCGTCGGTCGGCGGAAAATACAACTCCGGGAACGGCTCTGAGAGCCACGGAGAGTCTCCACGCTACATATTTAACTCAGTCTTTATTAATCATTATTATTCACGATGCATAATTAATCATATACATGAGGGGGAGAGAGGGAGAGTTGGAGGTGGGGGAGGAGGAGGAGGAGAAGGAGGAGGCTGGCTTGGCTAGGGGGGGGCGCCCAATGCGGAATATTCAAAATTATTATTAAGGAACCTTTCTCTGCCGTACATCTGGTGCAGACGTTACTGAGGCGGGGCGGAGGGATGGGCTGGGGGCATGGGGAGAGACGGGGTGGGGAGAACTAGGGAAGGAGGAGAAGAGAGAGGGGTGAGGGGAGAACGGGGAGGGAGAGAGAGAGAGAGTGGGGAAAAGAGGGGAGGGGGCGTTAAAGGAATGGGGTAAGAAAAAAGGGGGTTGGAAAAGATGGGGCAGAAAAGAAGGTGTAGGGGAGGATGTAGTGGCAGAGAGAGGATATGAAAAATGGGTGCTACGGAAAGAGTGAGGAGAATGGGGGAGAAGACAGGGGAATGGGAAGGCTTTCATGTGGGCAATATTTACCATATACCTTAAGTGACTTAACAGACCACAGTTGATCAACAAAGAAACCACAGACTCTCTGTGTCACGGCTTGTGTGAACCTACACACCACAAACTGTGCCACAGCTGTATCGCCCCCACAGACCACAGACTTTCCATGCCATGGATGTACTAGTGCCCCACAGACCACAGACTCTCTATACCATAGATGTATCGCCCCACAGACCACAGACTCCCTATGCCATAGCAGCACTACCTTACAGAAAGGTAATACGAGACAGGAGCATATATATATAATATATATATATATATATATATATATATATATATATATATATATATATATATATATATATATATAATTTCACGACCGTTGTGTTCCTTTCTCCATCCACCACTGTGCCTTTCAGTGACTAGATGAGAAATTTTTAACTCTACTCTCCCTCCTCACTATAATAAGCACCTTCTTACGAGAGGGTATAAACCCCTTCTAAAGCAAGATCTTTATATATATATGTATATTTTTTTTTTCTCTCTCTCTCTCTCTCGGCTAAAAAGGATGGACAATGTACCATCTGCCAAATTACTTCTCCCTACACAATGCCTCTTCATCTCGACACCTGACAAAGGGGGTTTCGAGTATGTAAAGGATCGGATCCCCCACCCCCCCGTGCTGAGAATGAGGAGGATTTTGAGCGTCGGAAGTCCTGTTATCGTGGCTGGGAATCCCATGGGCTAAAGGGATCTGTGTCCTTAATGAGCTAGAGAGAGTTTTCTCTCCCGTGTGTGTGTGTGTGTGTGTGTGTGTGTGTGTGTGTGTGTGGTGTGTAAACAGGGATGGGAGTTCCTGAGGTCTTCTCTCTCTACCGCTTCCGTTGGCACGGAAACCTTCTTCAGATACAATAAGCAAGATACAGATACACAAGACTATATATATATATATATATATATATATATATATATATATATATATATATATATATAATACGCAGGCCATTCCTCACCTAGCTGGACGTCACACAGCGTTCCATCCTGGCCGGCAGGCTCCCCAGGTCCCAGTTTCCGTATTCCTCCAGTCCTTTACCGTCATGTCTGCCTCCATCTTGAGCATCGTAAGATACCCTCCCGTTGAGTGGTCACTTCTATACATACGTGGGCCGCTTCCAAGGTTTTCTTCGCTCGTTGGTTCAATCCTTTAAGCAATATTTCAGTTTCTTGAAAATAACATAAAAAGGATTAAGCTAACGAGTGACTACAGCTTTGAAACAAGTCCACATAAGCATAAAAGGAGCGACGGAATGCGTAGGTATGGGGGGCAAGAGACCCGGGTACCCATCCTGCCGGAGGAGAGACGTGGTGCGGTGTCCAGCGAGGTGAGGAGTGGCCTGCGGATATAATGCCTTTCCTCTTTGTGTCATGTCGAAAAGAGGTTGGCAAGCAAATGTCAAGGATCCATTCACACATTATTAAATGAATCATTCATGTCTATACATAATATGTATATAGATATTAACTATATATATATATATATTTTTTTTTTTTTTTTTTTTTCATACTATTTGCATTCCGCGTACGAGTACGTTAAGAACAGAGAACTGGCTTAAGGAATATCTCACCTACCCTATCTCTGTTCCTTCTATTTTGGAAAATTAAAAAAAAAAAAAAAAAAAACAAGAAAGGGAGGATTTCAGCCACCCGCTCCTCCCCTTTAGTCGCTTTACGACACGCAGGAATAGTGGGAAGTATTCTTCCATCCCCAGGGATAATAATTACAACAGAAAGACGGACATATAAGTACACAAATGAGAGAGAGAGAGAGAGAGAGAGAGAGAGAGAGAGAGAGAGAGAGAGAGAGAGAGAGAGGGCACACACACACCATATACACAGGCCTCCCATCATAGCCAGTTAGCAGCACCGTAAAATACGTCATTCAATTAAGCCAGCCTCCTCGTCTGCCATATTATTAAACATCATCACCTGGGCGATCGGCCGCTGGTCTTACCGTCCACCGTCCAAGGGGATGGGATGGCGTAAACCGGAGGATAGAGACGTCCACCGGCGGCTGCTGGGCCCCGGGGCGACAGTGATGGCTAGGGGCCAGGCTTGGGAGGTAACGGCCATTGGACACAAGATGATGGCCCTACGGTGTTGTATGTGGGGGAGGGGGGAAGAGGTTGTGTTGTTGGCCTGGGAGGTTGTGGTGGTGGATATGGGAGGAAGTGATTGCGTTGGACGTGGTAAGAGGGGGAAGGGGAGGGGGGGGGGGCTTGTGGTGGATGCGATGGGTAGGGGGGAAGATTGCGGTGGATTTTGGGGGGCGGGAGATGGTGATGGACGTGACAGAATATCGACCACAGAGAGGAATACCGATTACAGGCACACACAATATCGACCATGTAGGCAGAATATCACATACATAAGGGAAGAATATCGAATAAAGAGCAGCCAACAGAGGCAGAATATCGCATACAATCGGAATATCGATGAGCAAATTGTCGATTAGGGGTAGAATATCGAAAGAGACAGAATATTGACGGCAGAGGCAGTGTAGTGAATATATGGAGACTGAAAATCGATTACAGACACAGAATATGGATTACAGATGCCGAATATCGGCTAAAGAGGCAGAATATCGAACTCAAAGAGCAGGGAAGACCTCCCCTACGTCTTACCCCTTGAAACCTCAGGAATATCCCTGGCCAATACCTCATCATGTGCTTCTCCCCTTCCATGAAGTTCCCATCCAACGTTCCCTGTTCTCCTCTCGCGAGCTAACAGTTCACCCTCTTGGCTCGTCCCCTACGAGTTAACAAGCTCCCTCACGGCCAACCCCACCCAGGGAGTTAAAAGCCCATCGCCTCCCTCCGGCAAGGCGCCTCACCCTTCTCCCGGGGCCCGACGTAGAATTAAGGGTCTGGTGTGTGTGTGTGTGTGTGTGTGTGGTGTGTGTGTGTGTGCTCATCCAGTCACTGCCACCTCAAGGCTGCACGTCTCTTTGATCAACAGAGGACGAAAGTACGACCCTCTGAGCACGGCGGTACGACCTATTTGAAGCATGGCAGAACGGCCCTTTCAGCACGGCGGTACGACCCCCTTTAGCACGATGTGCGACCCTTTGAGTCACGACGGTGCGACCCCTGGGTATGATGGCCTGGCCTTTGACCCTGATTTCTGAGAGGTTTAGAGTCTGGTACGGTCTTGCTCAAGGGTCGCACGTTCGTACTCAATGGTGACCATTAAAAGGCTTCCGTTCTTATTCTTTTCATCCTGAATGATAAGAAAAAATGGCTCCTCTGCTGGGCATTTTTATACGGTGACCAGAAAAAAAAGGCTTTCCTTTACGGCACTTCATAGAGTGATTAAAGAAAAAAAGGGTCTCCTGCATCAGAAATAAACGCCCCCTTTTACGCCATTTCTACCTAAAGTGATAAAAAAAATGGCTCTGCTGTGGGGCATTTATATTTTCACTTGACGTCACCCACTACACGGGTGGATATGCAAATTACCTCGTCTCTGTTTTAATAATGTCGTCTATTTCATATATCCTAATTAATTACTTTTACTCTCACAATTATCTTACATGCATCATGAATTACTTTTACGAATTACTATTGATTTACACTAATAATTACTACAATCATATACTGCTACTATAATTATACTAATTCTGCTATTGCCTTATATCACTTTACTGTTCGATATCACCTCTAATACTTTACTGCTTTATACTGTTTTAAAATTTCAAATTTTCTTCATGGTAAAATCCTTGAAGATGCACGAAAAATATATGTATTTTCATCATTGTCATCATCAATATTATTATTACTATTATTATCGTGATTATCATTAGTATTATTACTATCATTATTATTTTATTATTATTATATTATTATTATCATTATTATCATTATTATTATTATCATTATCGTTTGTCTAAGGCAAGGGGGGGGGGGGGGGGGGTGCCTATAAAGGGGCTGTTATAGCGTCGCTTTCCCTAGTGTTTACTGTGGGACTCTCACCATTACCATCATGCTGGGGCTTTCCATTCATTGGTGGTGGTTTCTCTCCATCTCTCCACCAGCGAGACAAGGTTCTCCACCCACACACACCACCTTCTCCACCACTTACACAAGGTCCTTCACCCACACGCTTCTCCACCACTTACACAATGTTCTCCACCGACACACCACCTTCTCCACCACTTACACAAAGTTCTCCACCCACACACCACCTCCTCCACCATCTCCAACAATTCCACAAGGTTCTCCACCCATACAGCACCTTCTCCACCGGTCCCACAAGGTTCTCCACCCACCCGTCGTCTCCACCTCTCCATCAGTTCCACAATGGCTTTTCAGGGATGGTTTATGGTTCATTATACGCCTTTACAAACACGTAGGCTTCCTCCACCCACTTGACTCACGGCCAAGCATACGTGTGTGTGTGTGTGTGTGTGTGTGTGTGTGTGTGTGTGGTGTGTGTAAAGATTAACCCGTTATCATTTACCCTCATCATGAGCACTAGGGCACCGGCAACCGACGGGCGTTGTAAAAACTGCTCATGAAATGAAAACCCACCAAGACCCATCACCACATCGCCTCTCTCTCTCTTCTCTCTCTCTCCTCTCTCTCTCTCTCTCTCTCTCTCTCCACACTGAGCGACGACTGTGTGGGGTGGGTGTGTAGCTACAATGACGACCATCATGCACGGCCATGTCCTCCTCACCCTGACATCATGACCAGCCATGAATATACTGATCATTAGTGGGTATCTCTCTTTTTCTGGAGGGGGGTCCTCTCTCTCTCTCTCTCTCTCTCTCTCTCTCTCTCTCTCTCTCTCTCTCTCTTGGGCGACCACGACCTCTCCCCGGACGTGGGGGTCTTCCCGCGCCTCACACAGCTCTTCCGCCTTCCAACACCCCCCCGCCCCCCAATCTATAATCCAATGTCTATAAAACGTCCCCCCCCCCCACACACCCGAGTCCGTCTCCCCACTACGCAAACCTCATGGTGGAGGGGGGGAGGGGAGATAGATAGAAAGGAGGGGGGTAGAGGGGAGTATATCTGCTTGCGTGGGGTGTATGTGTGTGGGGAAGGGGGAGAAGAGACTTCGCCAACCAGGGGGAGAGGGATAAATCCCCCCCCCCCCCGACCGACCGATCGCAAGACGTGGGATTGAGTCTCATTCTCCACGGGTTCCAATGCCCTCAAATGGCTTTTTGACGACCGTCTCTTATTTTTTCGTTTATAGGATAGTCCGATAACTTATAAATCCTACTTCTGTTCCGACGATCGTGGCGTTTATTGTTTTTTCCCCCACACCAACCAATCCCCCCCCCCCCCCCCCCCCCCCCTCATGCAAGACTGGCTTGAAACAGCCACTGATAAAAATGCAAAATGAAGGCGGGGGTTTTTGATGGGCTGAGAAATGTCTTTTTTTTTTCTTTTTTTTTTCTGTTGAATTCTAATGGAATTCAGCTCTGTTTTGAGGGGTGTTCACACCAGGATAAGGTACGGGAGGGAATTTACGATGCGACGGGCGTGAAACAACGCGACCTGGGACTCGGCGGGAGGGAGGGGGGGGGGGGAGGAGGAGATGGAGAATCGAACGCAACCTGGGTGGGTGAGGATGAGGGAGGGTCTGAACACGACCTGGGTAAATGGGGGGGAGGGAGAGTCATCACGCATATATATACTCGTCCATCAACATATAAACAAACCTGGAGTCCTTTGAGGGTTCCCGTCTCACACCTCCTCCTACAACCCTCCAAGGACGACGTGCTGAAGGAGGAGGAGGAGGAAGAAGAGGAGGAGGAGGAGGAGGAGGAGGAGGAGGAGGAGGTGGAGGAGGAAGAGGAGGAGGAGGAAGAGGAGGAGGAGGTGGAGGAGGTGGAGGAAGAGGAGGAAGAGGTGGAGGAAGAGGAGGAGGAGGTGGAGGAAGAGGTGGAGGAGGGGGTGGAGGAAGAGTGGAGGAGGAGGAGGAGGAGAGGGAGGAAGAGGAGGTAAACTGAACCAACATCGTGTGTCACCCTCAGACGACATCTGCTCTCAGTTTAATGGCTACTAAATCAATCATGTTGGGGGTCCATAATGCCAAAATTATGAGCTGGGGATCGGGGTTTCCGTCACCACTAGCTTTTTATGGTCGTCTTCGGCCTGGCGTGCCGCTGTCTTGCTCCTTAATGGAAAAAAAAAGAAAATAAGAAATATTCATAAGAATATCGTCCTATAGTCTCCCCCCCTTTTTTCTTTACGATCTTTATGATTGGTCGTTGAGGATATTCGCGTAGTTGTGTTTTTTTTTCTGATAGAACGGTGGAAGGGGGAGGGGAGGGGGAATGGGGGAGGGGGAGGGGAGGGGGATGTGGGGGGAGGGGTGGGGGATGTGGGGGGGTGAAGGAAAAGCAACAACATGGTTTATCGATGGGGGTCGAGTTGGCTATGCTGTCTCTTAAGTCGAGTACACTGTCGCCAGTCTGAAGGTTGGAAGATTGAAAATACAGACGAGAAAGATATGTAAGTTGTTGTGTGTGTGTGTGTGTGTGTGTGTGTGTGTGTGTGTGTGTGTGTGTGTAAAAAGAGCATCACGTTCTCTCTCATCAACCCTCCAGTTGCTACTACACTCAGCCGTCCCTTTTCGTCCTCCACGAAAAAAGAAAAAGAAAAAAAGCTTCAACAGGCAACGTCATACGAGTATAGAACTCCCTCCCCCTTACTGAACAAGCAGGTAGTTACGAAGAGGCAGTGACACACACACACACACACACACACACACACACACACACACACACAAGACATTGTGCTAACGTATAACTTGACCTTTCGACCTCCCTTAACAGACCCCCCCCCAACCCCCACGATACTATACAGACAACAAACGACTGTAAATATAATTTTGCCTCCCAGCGCATCGCTAAAGTCGCTTGATGCTCAGCAGAGACTGTAAATCCCCGATCCTCATCAATGAAATGTAAATAATGTAAATCACCATATTCACGTAGCCGCAAAGTAAATGTAAAAAAAAAAAATCTAGCCAAACATGAGAGACGGTGGAAAAGAGTCAGATAATTACCTCAGAACAGAATATGATTAACATAATCATCATAATTAACGAGTGGATTAATTAGTTCTGTTTGTTATTAAGATCAGATACTGCCAGCGAATAACATTCTTCATTAATTGTGAAACCGCAGGTGTTCGTATTGAATAATATTCTTCATCATATTGGAAAGCTCACACACATACTGCCAGCGAATAACAATGAAATGAAAAGCCGAAAATTTTGCCGGTAAGATTTTTATTAAAATCAAATCAAAAACAAAATATTCCTACGAAAAAGTTATTCATCAAATTAGAAACCGCATACGCTTCCAGTGAATAGGATCTTCATCACATTAGAAACCTCAAATATCAAGTGAATGAAACAATTCATGATTAGAAACCTCAGATAATCCTGAGCACAAGATTCTCTATCAGATTAGAAAACCCAATCCAGTCAACGAGAATCTTCATCAGATTAGAAACTTCATAAATCCAGTGAATAAGATTCTTCATCTGACCAGAAACCTCAGACATCCCAGTGAATAAGATTCTTCACCTGACCAGAAACCTCAGACATCCCCAGTGAATAAGATTCTTCATCTGACCAGAAACCTCAGACATCCCCAGTGAATAAGATTCTTCATCTGACCAGAAACCTCAGACATCCCCAGTGAATAAGATTCTTCATCTGACCAGAAACCTCAGACATCCCCAGTGAATAAGATTCTTCACCTGACCAGAAACCTCAGACATTCCCATTGAATAAGATTCTTCATCTGACCAGAAACCTCAGACATCCCCAGTGAATAAGATTCTTCATCTCAATCAGACTCCCGTATAAGAACTTCACTGACAAACCTCAGACATCCCCAGTGAATTAAGATTCTTCATCAGACCAGAAACTCAGACATCCAGTGATAAGATTTTCATCGACCAGAAACCTCAAATCCAGTGATAAATTCTTCATCAGACCAGAAACTCAGACATCCAGCGAATGAGATTCTTCACCTGACAGAAACCTCAGACATCCAGTGAATAAGATTCTTCATCAGCCAAAACTCAGACTCCAGCGAACTGAGATTCTCACCTGACCAGAAACTCGACATCCCCAGTAATAAGATTCTTCATTGCCAGAAACCTCAGTATCCCCAGTGATAAGATCGTTCCATTTCTGCACAAACTCCCAGACATTCCCAGTGATTAACATTCATCAAAATGTTTAATTTGTACAAACCTCAAACTCACAAGAGGAGAGACTGATTAACTTCCTTTGAAGTGAATATAAATAATTCCCCACTAATTAGGACCAGATTGGCTAAACGGAAAATAACTCACTCGCTCTTCATTAATTAATTCCCATTTTCCAGGTTAGGTTAGTTATTAGGTCGCCCTTTTGGTCCAATCGACTCCCAGTGGTCATTACGGCCGTCATTGGCAAGCTGTAACTACTAGTCGAAGGAACTTGAACAAACCTTCTTTAAGTGCTCACAATTAGTCGAAGACTAATATTCCCTTCTCACTGGAAATGAGGCCCTTGGTCCAGGCTCATTTCCAGGAACGAAGATTCTGGATGCCTCAAAAAGAACAAAAGGTGAGCGATATTGTGACAGGTCTGCAAGTCCTGTTAACTGTCAGAATGACGGAATTTCCTAGCACCTGTCTTAAATGGCTGGAGGGAAAGGAGAAATGTGAGGACGAGGGACAAATATAGGTGGTAAACCATGGAACACCAGCTAATGGATACTGCTCAGAGATGGGGAAACAAGCAGCTGACAATCAACACTGCCAACAACTCGCTGGCTCCTCAGCTCTTAACTTGAAAACCGACTCATTAACTCTTGCCTAATTTCCCTCCATGGAAACTGGAAGGCAATACAACAGCAAAGAAACCAATAAAAGCAGATTTTTTTTTTCCTTCCTGGAAGCCTTAGTTAATCATTAAACCAATTTTCTAGCTGACAACAGCTTAAACGCAGCTTACGCTGACTGATGTCGGAACTGAACTTTCTGAATGCTTTATGACCGGAGGGCAAAAGAAGCTTAGCTGAAAGCTGAGAGTCCGGCTGGGATGTGAGGTAAAAGCGGAAAGCTGGAGTATGCCGTGTCCTGGAAGCGGAGTGGCTGCCTGCCTGGGTTCAGTCAAACGGTGTTTGGTGATTAAATGTACCCGTTGTATTGGTTACCCAAAAAACATGTTTTACCGATTTTCTCCGCTGGAGTTTTGATCGGCTGGCTGAAATGGAGCATGAAGCCAAGTTGGACCTGATGGAACCTGCTCCCTGAAGCCTGACCAACCAACCAACCAGTTGGGATGGAAGGCATTCTTTAGCAAGGTCCAAGAACGAGGCACACCAAAATCCCAGTCGCCCGGTCGCCTTACTACTCAACTGGAACCCGACAGAGCTGAGCCCCAGATGCGACGGGACCTGAACAGGAAGGAACAACTCGACTACGGTAAGCTGACTGGATGAACAACTATACTGGCTAAAGCTGACTAAATGCTTCTAGTACTTAACGTGAGAGATAATCCTCTTTCCCTCTTTTTTCTGCAGGATATTACTCCAGCAGAAGACTTGTTTATGCAAGAGCATTATACATACATATATACTATATATATATATATATATATATATATATATATATATATATATATATATATATATATATATATATATATATATATATATATAAGCAATGAATTCTAAACCAGAATCAAAGCGTCGAATCCAACAGCTAAAACTTCCAAGCAATCTCAAATACATCTTCCCTAGACACGTACCCAAAAGTTTACTTGTCCCCCCCCCCTCTCCTTCCAAGGGTTCGACAGTACCATAAAAGGAACACACCCGACGACCTCAGAATGTGGCAGATTGCTGGGGTATCAGACACTGTCCTCCAGCACCACAAAAACTCATATCTGAAAGTTTTCAGCTCAACTAGTGTGTGTGTGTGTGTGTGTGTGGTGTGTCGCCTTCTTTTCAGTTTCAGTGTCATAATCGCCTTCATGTTGCCTTATCTGCCTACGTTCCTCATGCCTTACCTCTCATATCAGTTGGCCTCACTCTCCAGTCATTCTTACACTCGTAGCTCTCGTCGTCCAGTCTCTAAGATTCCAGGCAATTATGCTCCAGTATTTCACTTTCCAGGCTCACATGTTCCAGCCGTTTTAACACTCTAAGCACGCTTGTTCCAGCCTCTCACATTCCAGGTTATTATGCTCCAGTATCTCATGTTTTGGACTCTTATGTCCCAGACTTTTTCATCCTCCAAGTTTTCTTGTTCCAGTCTCTCACATTCCAGATTATTTTGCTCCGGTATCTCACGTTCCAACCTTGTGTGCTCCAGTCTCTTTCACACTGGAAATTCTCCCGTTCGAGGGTATTGTACTAGTATACCTCGTGCTGCAGTCTCTCACATCACAGGTTCTTATGCTTCAGTATGTCATGCTCTGGGTTCCGACGTTCCAGGCTTTTGGTTCTCGTGCTCCAGTTCTTGCATAGTTGGAGGTCCAAGTGCCCCGGCCTCGCCCGCCCCACCCCGTGCATACTTCAGCAACCAAAGTTGCACTCTATCCTCGTAATTATCGAAGTCCATCTCTCATACTTAAGACTTCAAGGCGAGACATCTCAGCGTTCTCTGCCTTCTACAGAAACAGCCCCTCTTCCTACATGTTCCTCATTCTCTAACCTCACGGCCACGCCTTTCATAATCCAACCTCACACTGCCAAACGTCTTGCCATCCACGATCTCTCAGCCAAGTGTCTCACGGTACAATCTCTCAACCCCCCTAATATCTCTGATGATGTTTCCAGATACACCACTTCCTCCACCTTCCTTACAGGGATCACCATCGTGCTGGAAGCCCACTTCTCAAGACACTGCTCCCTCTCTCTCTTCAGGGTCCCTTCCCTCACTATCGTCTATACACTCAGGGCATAACCCCTTTCCCTGCCAATTTCCTTCCCTCGTTTGCAGTCTCTCTACTCCATCTCCTTAACCCATTGTGTGTGTGTGTATATATATATATATATATATATATATATATATATATATATATATATATATATATATATATATATATATATATATAAACATACTGACATCATCTTCATAAACCCTCATTCTTAACTAAATTTCTTAATACGTATTTTCCTCTCCGTGTCATGAATTAGTCCACCTCTCTTCTTACACCTATCTGTTGCCATGCATATACCATGCATCTTACCTTCTCTCTATACACCGTATGATTCAAGTTCTTCCAATCGATCTTTGACGATAGCTCGCGCGTTCCTTCCTGACAATGTTAGTCGTAGAGTGTTTCAAAATGTCTTTCCCATGTATCACACGCCACGGAAAGCGGTTCTTATGCCACTCCGAACATCTCTTCCTTCGTGCCTTAACCACTGCTTCCTACCACCCCTACTATGGCCTTCTCCCATCCCTACAGTGTCTTCCTCTTATCCTAAAAACATCTTCCTCCCATCCCTACCAAGTCCCTCTGCCAATTCCCAACTTGTCTTCCGCCAATCCCCACCATTATCTCCTCCCCTACACCCTATACGACCTTCCCTTCTGTATCATAACTCTCCCATCCCTTACCATGCTCTCCCAACCTCCCATACACCAAGCCCACCCTATCCCATCCCAACTCTCTCTCTCTCTCTCTCTCTCTCTCTCTCTCTCTCTCTCTCTCTCTCTCTCTCTCTCTCTCTCTCTCTCTCTCCCGCTGCTCGTCCAATCTCTCCCCCTCGCTATAAAGCGCCAGGGATCGCCATAAGAGAGTCAGGAAATTGTCTTGGGTTTCAACCCCACAATACATCCCCGTTATAAGTGAATTTTACCCTGGGTAACAAAGACCTAAAATTATGCTAATGCATGCTAATATATGCATAACGCCTGTGGCTCGCATAAATAGCATAATACGCCCTGGAATACCTTTGGTGCCCAGTCTCATCTCCCTGCGCATTTGACGCCCTGCAGAGACAAAGTCTCCCTACTAAAGGGAGGTTTTAAGGGATGACTCAAGCGATGATACGGCTTCCGTCGACAAACAGGGAGAACATGAAGGAAAACTTGTGCTGTCGGTTTTCTTTATCTGAATTCCCTCACAAGGCCTCACGAGAAGAGGGAAGGCCTTGCAGTGTGGATCAGGTCTGTCAGAAGTGACCCTAACCAGCTTTAGTACCTTCTCTCCCTCTGTATAGATAAATCATGTAGGATAAAATTACCAGCTCCCAGCAGAAAATCTCCTCATCAGGTCTCCTGTCAATCTGTCCTTCCCATGTACTGTCCTCCAGCAGATAATCTCGTCATAGACCATCAGGTCTTGTGTTATCTGTCCTTCCCATGTACTGTCCTCCAGCAGATAACCTCGTCATAGACCATCAGGTCTTGTGTTATCTGTCCCTCCCATTTACTGTCCTCCAGCAGATAACCTCGTCCTAGACCATCAGGTCTTGTGTTATCTGTCCTTCCCATGTACTGTCCTCCAGCAGATAACCTCGTCCTAGACCATCATGTCTTGTGTTATCTGTCCTTCCCATGTACTGTCCTCCAGCAGATAACCTCGTCCTAGACCATCAGGTCTTGTGTTATCTGTCCTTCCCATGTACTGTCCTCCAGCAGATAATCTCGTCATAGACCATCAGGTCTTGTGTTATCTGTCCTTCCCATGAATTGCCACGTATGTAGGATATGATACCTTCTTGCCTGGGTCTCGATCGTGTTACTTGCCTTCTAAGACATACTCCAATTGAAAGCCTTTGATCGCTACCGTAACACTTTGTCAACCATTGTTTTAAGCGTGTTTTAACTTGAGTCTGTTCTTTATTTAAGATACGACCAAACTGAAAATTCTCGTCCACAACGAATATGGCAAATGCAGGCAAAGGCTTTCGTATCACATTTATAGCGAGTTAAATGTAATCGGATCTGTTCATCTCCAGTTATCCTTTTAGTCTCCTGGGGCTAATCCAGGCGGATTATCTCTCGACTGGATACGGCGGGGATGTTTCTGATGCGATGTACGTAGTCGGAAAATGAAACTGAAGGGCAATAGAATCGGCAATACAGCAGCAGCAGCAGCAATGATCGATCCACTGACAGCCACAGTAACAGAAGTGAGAGCAAGGAGGGAGGGATATCGTGCCTCTGGGACAGGGGAGGTGTAGCAGGAGGTGAGGAAATAATCCGAGCAGCCGCTGGGGCAGAAGCAGCAGTGGCAAATAGCAATTATTGACCACACTAGTAGCAGAAACAGTAGCAGCAGAAAAAGCAGTGGGAGTAAAAGACCGTTTTAACAGCAACAGCAGAAGCAGTTGCAAGGACCCACCTCAACAGGGAGAGCAGTAGCAGGCAGGACTGACATCATCAGCAGCAGAGGCAGCTGCAAGGACCGACCTCAGCAGCGGTAGCAGAAGCAACAACAGTGGCAAGAATCGACCTCAGTAGCAGCAGTAACAGCAGACAGCAAGAGCAAGAATCGACCTCAGTAGCAGCAGTAACAGCAGACAGCAAGAGCAAGAATCGACCTCAGTAGCAGCAGTAACAGCAGACAGCAAGAGCAAGAATCGACCTCAGTAGCAGCAGCAGCAACAGTAGTAGTAGGAGCAGTAACAGGGACTTACCTCAGCAGCAGCAGCAACTGTAGGAAGAATTGACGTGAGCAGAAGCAGTAAGGCTTGACGTAAGCAGCAGCAGGAAGGACTGATGTAAGCGGCAGCAGCAACTGTAGGAAGAATTGTCGTGAGCAGAAGCAGCAAGGATTGACGTAAGCAACAGCAGGAAGGACTGATGTAAGCGGCAGCAGCAAGGCTGGCCTCAGCGGCCAAGCATCGGAGGGGAGCAAGAGGACGCGCGTCGCCCTGATGGAATCTCTTCGTTAAACAGCCTGGGCTTCAATGGCGTCTTTATTCCAGCCACTTTCTGTGAATGCCGACTTCCGAGGCCTCCATCTTATCTCCTCGTGCACCCCCTCCTTCAGGCGGGGGATAAGCCGCCTCTGGCCCTCGTGATCCTATTTACTGTCGCTGGAGTCTCAGGGCCCTTGCAGGGTAACTGCCCGAGGGAGGTCTGCGCGCCTCTGTTTCCAGTCTTCATGCAAGAGTTGAGGTCTGATAGCCGGCCGGGTTCCAGGCGATGGGCTAGTGGGCGCGATGGTCGATGGGTGGGCGGGGAGGGGGTCTCTCTCCCATAACCGGATGCAAGTTTAAGGGACTAATTGATGGTATCTCGTGAATTACGCGTAGGAGGAGGATGGAGGGAGGAAAGGAAGGAAGGAAGAAGGAGGGAGGAAGAAGGGACTGTTGCTGACGACGTCTGATGGGCTTCCTCGAAGCCGTGTGTGCGATACGGAGGGGATGGGGCTTAAGGAAGGTATAGGGGGTAACACGAGTAAATATTCGTCTCGCAGTCACATCGTTAAATGGTTGGCGCTCACGTCCCCCTCTGCCGTCCTGGGAGAGAAACATTCAACCCCCCCACAACTTGTAAGGAGATACGCCTCTGTACTTCCCTTATCTTGGCGAAGGAGGAAGACCCGAATTTAATTACCATCAGGAAACACAAGCGGCTCGGCAACCGGCTACCTCGCTCTGCCTTATCCTCAACGCGGACCACGCCTTCCAGACCCCTCACCACCTTCTTCTCGAAGTCGCATCTTCTTCCCCGTCAATGAAGCCAATCTTGAGAGTCTGTGTCTCTTAGAGATTCGCTCCCGAGAATCAAGAATCGTCCCACTTTGCTCCGGGAGGCGACTCAGCGTCTGCTATGACGAGGTCCGAGTGTAATCTGAGAGAATCTCAAATATGCATCGATGGTCAAGCTTGGGGAAGACGGGGGGGAGGGAACCGTTGCTACCGTGCACAGAATGGACCCCTCTTCCTCCTGCTGTTGCTGCCGCTCCTGTCTCAACCCTACTGCGCCCTCCGCTGGTCTCCTCCTACCGCCCTTAAGCCATCAGAAATTAGTTCGGTCCCCTCGTCTCTCCTACACAGCCATGGGGAAGGGGGGAAAAAATGGGACTATCCCGAAGATCAGTACAAATGAGATTCCAAGGGAGATGGTGTTGCGAGAGGGGTGAGGGAGACGGCCCCTTGGCAAGTAGTCCGCCAGATGTTATGAGCAGGAGGTGGAGCGAGAGGTGCAGGAGACCAGAAGTGGAGACCAGAGTAAGGGGAGGAGAGAGAGAGAGAGAGAGAGAGGAGAGAGAGAAGAGAGAGAGAGAGAGAGAGAGAGAGAGAGAGAGAGGAGAGTTTAGCCTCATATGACCCTTATCGCTCGCCAGAAATCCTTTAAGCGCCTCAGAAAGGTACCGACAGCATGGTTGGCGGTGCCCAGGAACAGAGCGGAGGGTCAGTGGGGGGGTCTGGTCGCCTCTGGGAGGGTGGGTGGTCTCCCCCATAGTGATGGTCTGGTCTGTAGGACACACTGGTCTAGATAGGGCGCCGAGTCTCCGGGGTTCTCGAAGCGTCGGTGCTGGATAGAAGGAAAGAGGTTGGGAGGCGACGGGCTTAGAGGGAAACAGACCATAGTGAACGTTACTGGAGGTCTTTGGAGTGTGGGAAGAAGTATTGGTCTTTGGAGGTGTAGTTCAGGAGAGATTGTTGGAGCCCTTGCAGGAGAGGGAGGTCATGAAAGTTGCTGGAGATCTGGAAGGGGGAGGAAAGGAAGGAGTGGACTGGTAAGTGTTGAATATTCAGGCAGAAAGGGGTTTCAAGCGGGGTTTGTTGATGTCGGTGAGGAAGCTGTGGTGGACAGCTTAAGGGGAGAGGTGAGGCTGAGGTTACTGGTAAGGAGGAGGAGAAGGAAGAGGAAGAAGAGGGAGAGGAAGACGAGGACCTGATGGTGCTATCTTGGAAGACCAAAGGAGACAACGAGTATTGGAGACCTGAGGAATGTTACATGGGGTGGGGAAGGAGACTGAACACCGATGTTTAGTCCCTGGGTAGATGACCGGAAGTGTTCATCATATTTCAAACACTGGTTTCATGTACGATAAGCAGCCGACACAATGTGGCTTTCAAAAAAAATACATGCTATTCTTCTTCTTCTTCTTCTGCAGTACTTCTATTCCCAACATGACAACAGAGTTCACTTAGGAAGTGCAGAAAAATAACAACATTCTTCTCTTTCTTCATACTGGAGGTGGTGCAGTCTTGAGCTGCAGGAGCCTTCAGAAAGGTCCTGGGTAACACTAGGACTCTCTCACAGAGAAATTGGTCCTGAGGTAATTACACATGAGTGTTACCGAACTAGTGGTTACACTGCAAGCGAAGAGTCCCCTTCGGCAGGGCTCTGTACCATCGTTGGTGGACGGAGAGAAGTGTCTTCGAACTCCTTTTTCCCACCAGAGTAGTTCATCACTTCCTTTCTCTTGCTTGGAACACAGCCTCAAAGTTGCAGGATCCTTACCAAAGGTGTCCTAGGATTCACACGATTAAAACAATGTGTATAAATGCGTGTACGTGTATGGCAGAGCGTATACGTACACAGACACACACACCCTCGTATTAGGAACGTCGGATCATTCAGGTATGATTACAAAGAAGCGCACAAGAGCCTCCCAAACCACAAATAATCACCCAACAGTATAATCTTCCACCATCCCATTATTTCCTTCCATAAGAAGATGTAAAAAACAAGACACCCTCAAATTTTCCGGCTTGGATCCCGATTACTTCAGCTTAACCCGACAACGTCTGGTGGCTCACGTTTCCAGGAGCCTTTTGGTCAAAGCTTGGCTGGAACCTTTAAGGACAATGATGCTCTTTCGTGTCACAAGCTGCTGGAACGAGCTGTAAGAGGAGGAAGGTCTGGAAGGGAACAGTGACTAGAAAAGAGAGGGAGGAATGACTGGAAGCGGGTGGGGAGTAACTGGAAGAGGAATAAAGTCTGGAAAGGTGAGAGAATGAGTGGAAGAGTAGGAACTGGAAAGGGGAAAGAAATATGAAAGCAGGAATGACTGGAAAGGTTAGAAAAGAAAATGTGGAGGTCAAAATTGACCGAAGACGAGGGGAAACGGCGACTGGAAGGAATGAGTGATAGGTAGATGGAATGTTATAAAAGAAGAGATGCAACAAAGGATGAAGTGGATGAAGGAGTCCTTGTGTGATGTACTTAAACACGCACACGCACACACACACACACACACACACACACACACACACAGGAGCAAAAACATGGTGCACATACACACAAGGTTATGTGACAGGGCAACATGGGTGCACAACTCTTGACCCCGTAACACACAAACAGTAACACACAAACAGCAGTCACACTCTCCATCATGAAGCCGTGCAACGCCAAGATACATACACATTACAGCTCTCATCGTTTAACAAAGATTTCACATTTAATTTGCCGACTCGATATTTTTTGTTTCAAACAACATCACTCTTTCTTTTATCAGCTTCTCATCTAAAATCGTATTACCGTCTCATTAATGAGTCTCGCTATTATTCTTATCGCCTCCAGAAATGATTCCTCAGCATACTTTGGTGGTGGGTAAATAAGACGAGTCTCGATCGTTCTCTTGACAAAAAAAATCTCAAATTCTGGCAGTGAATTGGGACAAGAAATTAGGGACATGAAATTTACTAATCATATTGATTTAAGACTTGCCAGAACTTACCCTGGCACGAGCTCTTTAATTCAGACGATCCATCTATCTCTGACCTCTGAATTGTATTGGTTTTCAAGGGGAGGAGAGATAAGAGAAGACCTGATGGTCTATGACGAGGTTATCTGCTGGAGGACAGTACATGAGAAGGACATATACCATAGGACCTTATGGTCTACTACGAGGGTATCTGCTGGAGGACAGTACATGAGAAGGACATACACCACAAGACCTGATGGTCTACGACGAGGGTATCTGCTGGAGGACAGTACATGGGAAGGACGTATAACAGAAGACCTGATGGTCTATGACGAGGTTATCTGCTGGAGGACATTACATGGGAAGGACGTATAACAGAAGACCTGATGGTCTATGACGAGGTTATCTGCTGGAGGACAGTACATGGGAAGGACAGATACACAGAAGACCTGATGTCTATGACGAGGTTATCTGCTGGAGGACAGTACATGGGAAGGACAGATCAACACGAGAGGAGACTGATGGATATGAAATTTACATGCTGAGTCTAGTACATGGGAAAGGACAGAAACAAAGATCTTGCTATCGAGAGGAAGCGCTGGAAAGGGAATCGATCCGGTGATCTCAACATCTTTTTTTGTGTCAGCGTTTACATCTCTAACGACTCCAATCCATTAAGGCTTTTAAGCACGACGATACGGGCCTCGGGTACGATGATACGACCCTTAGGCACAATGGTGCGACCCTTGAGCACGAAGGTACGACCTCTGAGCACGACGGTAAAACCCTTGGGCATGATGGCGACGGCCTTTGACATAACCCTTTAAGACTCAGGTCAAAGGCCATGGACACCGTCTTTGACCTGACCTCTAAGGCTCAGGTACAAAGGCCATGCCATCACAACCCAAGGCCCCGCACCACGATTTCGAACACGGCCCCTATAAGCGACCAACCAACCGCACGCCTTCCTCACTCACGTCATTCACTGTGATCATACTCACCACGCGAAGGCGAGCCTTATGAGCAGAGAGAGAGAGAGAGCACTATGAGTCACGGTATCTAAGCGACCTCTAAGCACTGGGTTTAAAACCCATCAAGCATAATTTCACTCACTCTGTGCGCCGCTAACAGTAGCTGGGGAAATATCAGCTACGCTTCGCCATCTATTTGCTGACGGTATCCTTTAAAAAAAAAAAAAAAAAAAATGAAATTAATACCCGAAGTTATACAACGAAGATTAGCGTATAAAAACTTGCCTTATCGACGGTGTATTTTGATGCCACGCTGTATAAAGCTGATATCATTTATTCTAATTAGGAAAAAAAACGCGATTTTTTTTTTTTACAGGACTTCAACCATATCTGTCATTCTTTTGTGAGGATTCCGCTAACAGGTATTTCCACTTCAATATATTTTTTACAGTTCGAGCGTAATTAACTCTCCCACATTCTACGCTTCGTTTGAGCCGAAAAAAAATAAAAGAAAGGAAGAAAAAAATATATATATACATATATATATATACATATGAACATTGCATCATAGCCGTAACCGCTGGTCACAAAATGAAAAGATAGCGATCAAAAAATAACGGAGAAGGGAGGAGGAAAAAATGGGATGTGGGAATGGGGGGGGGAAGAATGACAACCCCCCCCCCCTTCCCGGGTCCATAGTGGTCGAGGGATGGGGTGGGTTGCAGGGGGGGGGGGAGGGGTGAGGGTCATGGTGAAAGGTGGATACACACAGAGGGGGGGGGGGGGAGGGGAGGGGAAGGGGGTTCGGGTGGGGGGGGGGGGATGGCCAGGCCCTCACTAGGGTAATTTGATGCCAGCGGCGATAACTCACTGGTCCCGCGTGATGCCGCCAGATTGATGACGGAGACACACTCTCAGGCCATGGTGGCCGTGGTGGTGGTAGTTGTGGTAGTAGTGGTTGTGGTGGTGGTAGTAGTAATGGTGGTAGTGGGAGGTGTGGTACCAGTTGTGGTGGTGGTAGTAGTAATGGTGGTAGTGGGAGGTGTGGTAGCAGTGGTGGTACTTGTGGTAGTAGTCTTGCGGCGGTGTTGGCTGCACACTATCCACATGTGAGGAACCTCTTCCCAGGCACACAACTACACGGGAGACCTCACATATGACAGACCCCTTTCATGAGTGAGACGCTGCGAGAAGCACCATCTATGCACAATGCTATCTCTCTCTCTCTCTCTCTCTCTCTCTCTCTCTCTCTTATCTATTTATATATATATATATATATATATATATATATATATATATATATATATATATACATACATACATATATATATATCAGCCTGAGACAGGTACATATTTCATCGACCAACCTCTAGAGGTGGATGAACAGCTGGGTTGACTGTGGATCGACTGCCGTGACCAGGATTCGAACCTATGCTCTGGACTGCCCGCTGCATCAATTAGTCTTGGTCACTTCGATTCCTCGACCAGTCCTCCTTTCAAGTGGCTTTATTTTCCTGATTTTGTATTGTCGGTAAAATATTAGAATTCTTCCAGCGGTTCCAGTTTCCACATCAGTGTCATTAAAAGTATGGGTCCAGAGTGCAAGCCTTGTGGAACTCCAGCATGGAAGCTACGTGGTGCAGCGGTTAGCTCTGCTGACCAAGACGCATTCACGGCCCGCCCGGGGGACTGAACTCATGGGCGTGAATCCTGGTTGCGGCAGTCGGTCCACAGTCAATCCAGCTGTTCATCCTCCCACATCGTTTGGTAGGTGAACTGGGTTCCTGGTTCAAGCTAAGGTATACATACGTATACCATTAATGAGTTGGCCTTGACTGGGGTCATTCATCAACCCCTGGCGTCTCAGCGATCGTATATAAAAACAAATTGAAACCAATCAGACGTTTCCCCGTTCAGCACCAATCCGGTATCTACTCACAGATTGGACTGTCTACCCATGGGCTTCAATTCTGAGCAAAGGCAATTTACGTGACAATTTGTCGGAAGTTTTTGCAAGGTAATTACAGTGTATCCAAGGGTATTTTTGGGTGGAGCCGAGAGAGTGCGTCAGCAATTTTGATACGACGGAATATCTACTTGATTGGAAAGGCTATCTATCGGGTGACTTCTTCCAGTATTCCGAGGGCGATGTCGCCAAGACTAGATGATTTACTCTATTTAATTTTTTTAAAGTTACCCTGGAAATGCGTTTTGTGTTTGAGGTATATTCAATTAATTTCATGATGTGTTTGATTTAAATTTTTTCCATCTAAGTAATTTCTTCGCCGTTTTTTCACTTCACGTCCCTGGAAATGAGTTTTGTATTTGTGTGGTATATTCAAATACTTTCCGATAGTGGACAATGAATTGAAATACATGTTTGATGAGGAAGCCATAGCTCCATTTTCTTTTCCGCTAGAAAATGGGTGATGGGGACTCAAATGGAATATAAATCTTAACCATAATTCCATTTATACACCACAGTTATATTAACAAATAAATAATCATTCATACAAGTTCTTAAATCTAAGAAAACGATGCCACATATAAGAAAACGATGCCACATATAGGAAAATGATGCCACATATAAGAAAATGATGCCACATATAAGAACGTGAAGAGAACAAAGAACACAGATGAAATATTTCTGCGCTCCTTGAATATATGTAAACGACATGACGAACAAGGACACCAACCTAACAAACAGACCCAACAAACGCAGAGAAGTACGAGTTTAAATCAAAGGAGGATGAATAATATCACCGTGATTACAACTGTGACAATGACTTGAATAATGCTACCGTAAGAAAGCTTCGCGAGGGCGCACATATTATCTACATTTACCATGGCATCAGATACTTGTAATACAAGGAAGAGATGTCAATAAAGATACGTGTATGTTATCACGGTGTTAGCCCCTTGGAGGACGCCGGTACGACCTTCGTGCACGACGGTGCGACCCTCGCGCACGACGGTACGACCCTTGAGCACGACGGTGCGACCCTTGAGCACGACGTTACGATCCTTGAGCACGACGGTGCGACCCTCGAGCACGACGGTACGACCCCTCGAGCACGACGGTACGACCCCCTGAGCACGACGGGACGACCCTCCGGCATGATGGCCTGGTCTCTTTGCCTGATCCTTGAGGGTTCAGGTCAAAGGCCAGGCTATCGTGCCTTTGTGTGCCCAAAGGTCGCACTATGGCGCTCACAAGCAGAAGTACCCTTGGGCACGTTGTCTCGAGGTGAAACATGTGTATCAATATACATAGCGCCGTAAGGATACGTGTGATACATACACAATGCGATGGCTGGAATCGAGAGGACTTCAGCCACAATGGTCCATAACGGCGGGAGGGTTTGCACAGACCACACCGACCCCAAGGTCCGAGCGAGAGCCAGACATCTCTATCTTTTTTTTTCGCATCTTCGCGAGGTCGAACCCTGGTCAATCCTCAGTGTCCTTCCGCCTCCCGACAGCCTAATGCGCCTCTATGGCGCAGGACACACACAAGTCTAGGGTCCTGGCGAGTGGAGGCTCCGCTACGACTGACGTCAAGCAAGACCAGCAGGGAAAGCGACGGGTGTGGAGGGAGGTGGGAGGGCAACATGCTGTGTCTCTGGCCATGCTTGCATGCAAAACTCTCTCTGCTCTCCTGCTCTCCCCCATTAAAGGGCAGAGGTGAATTAAGAGCTCACCACACGCTCGAGGGAGGTGAATGGTGAGCTTCAGCCGGTGATTTAACATTTGGGGGCGAGGGAGGAGAACAGGGAGGCGCTTCGTGCCTTGTACGGGCCTCGAGAGAACACCCCACGTGAGAGCAACCGCTCGGTCTTGGTGCCCGACTGACGAAAAGTCGCCGAGGAGGGATAATGGTGAAGTATTTAGGGACAGTGTGCGTGTGTCTCTCCACCGAGGGAACGGGGAGGAGGTAATGGCGAAGCCCTGGCGTAGTTTGGGGCACCAATAGGTCCCAGGGAAGTAATGGCAGTCAAGATGCACTTGGGAGGGAATAATTAAAGCAAGCGTGGTATATAACTCAAGCTCGGGGCTCCGGCGGTAATGAAATGTTTGTATGCTACGGAACGACCTCCACGACTGAACCCCAGTGACACTGATAGGTGTGGTGGAGTCGTTGTGGGTCGTGCTGGTGGTGGTGGTGGCGGGGAGGAGGAGGGAAGGGTGAGGGGAGGGAGGGGGAGAGGGCTTCAAGCAGAGGGTGGAGGAAGAATGTGATGGTGATGATGGAATGGGGGAGAAGGAGGTGGGGATGATTCGTGTGGCGAAAGACAGGGGCGTGTGGGGTGTGATGGGGACTAAATGGAAGGGTGATGGGAAGGGACACGGGAGCTCGTGGGAGAGAACATAGGAAGGCTTTTGGGAGAAGTAGTCAAGTGGTGATGGAGGGGGGAGGGGAAAAGGACATAAAAAGGGTGTTGAGAGCCTGAGAGAAATGAGATAAGGATTCATTCGTCATTCTGGGTGTGGTACAGATAATGTGAGGCGAGACTGGTGTTTCTGCGGCACCTTCCATACGTCAAACATCATGTAAATACATCTTCTAACTCAAACACTTGGTAACATACGCGATATAGTCAGACACACAAAGAACAACCCACAGATTAACGTTCAATAAAACAAACGGAAATTTATTGGTACCACACTACGCGAGGTTATCAAAGATTACGACAATAATAATAATAATAATACACACACACACATTATATATATATATATATATATATATATATATATATATATATATATATATTATATATATATATATATACTTGAACGGGTTGACGCCAACAGCGTCAGTCAGACTCGCCAACACGAGACCACGTCACACACATTAATCGTTTAAGTCAGAACCCTCGCTACTCCCCCCCCCCCCCCACTCTGGGCAGCGTCTGGGAGAGGAGAGAGAGAGAGAGAGAGAGAGAGAGAGGATATCATAACAAATAAAGAGGCTGGGAATCATCTTTAAAAACTCGAAGGTTTTCGCGCTGCCAATCAGGTCGTACACCCGGGTTGTGTGAATGACCCAAGTGGAGAACAAGCGTCCAGGGGGCAGCACACGGGAGGGCTGTGGGTCGCAGACACGGCGAAGGAGGCGATGAAGGAGGGAGGAACGAGATACGGGAAAACTAAATAAGATGGATGTAGATAAGAGGAGTTATGGAAAGGGAAAAGAAGGGATATTCAATAAGGATAAAGGAATGGAGAGAACAGACAGGGGCAGATAAAGGATTGCAAAAGTGCAAGAAATAGATAAGGGAAAGAGAAGATAAGACAGGAGAGAGAGACAGGAGACAGACAAGTATAGAAAAGATACAGACGACAGCAATACTATGGAAAAGGGAAGAGAAGATTAGAATAAGGCGAGGATAGGGAAGAACGTGTAAGGCAAGAGGTCCAAGCTGGAACCCAGGTCTCCATCTTCTCCAAGTCTCTCCATTTTCTTCGCCCAGCACTTCGAGAAGCTGTTGAGGCAGGCGCTGTTAGATCCCCCCCTCCTCCTCCCCCACCATGATAAATCCACCCTCCCCTCCCCTGTCCCTCCCCCCCTCCCCCACCATGACAAATCCCCCCCCCCCCCCCCATCCCCACGTTGGAACACATTTCTTGACTGAAATGCTTTCGCGATTTCCTTTGAATAAAAGCTCCAACCTCTTTAAGGAGCGCATAAACAATTTTCTTACTTCAGTTCCCGGGTAATCCGCTCTTTTTCCCTTCCACATTTTCTTTCCTTCCCGAAGACCCGTTTTCTGCGATTCCGATCTTCAAGAATTCGTTTTCTTCTTCCACCCCTCGTGTGGTGACGCTAGGCAAGGATTATATATATATATATATATATATATATATATATATATATATATATATATATATATATATATATATATATATATATATATATTCTCCAATGTTCGCTTTGTATGATCCACTCTAACACGTCCTGAACCTTTAAAAAAAACCCAAGAATACAAAATCTACTTACCCGGGACAATACTGGATCTTAAGGTTACAATCTATCCAATCAATCCATCTTCTATCTACATATCTACTATCTACTATCTACATACATATACTATCTGCTCACACAGTGGATGCTGATGGTTCCTCACAGACAACTGCGGGGAAACAGGTGCGTTTTTACATGTGTGTCATCTTGGTTTCGTGCTTGCTTCCCGTCTGATTCATGCAGACATCCGGGATTTGAATTCCACGTTTATTTGTACGAAAATCGCCTCCCAGTCTCAGTGTTTACGCTACCCCAACTGGTCTCTCTGTTTATCTATCAATTTATCTAACTTACTCATCAACCGACCTCTCATTTTATATATATATATATACATATATATATATATATATATATATATATATATATATATATATATATATATATATATATATATATATATATATTATATATTGGAAAGGATCACAATTTTGCACGTGATCAAGTATATTCCCATGAGTCCACGGGGAAAATGAAACAGTAATTTCCCAAGTGAACTTTCGTGTAATAATCACATCATCAGGGGAGAGACAAAAGAGAAATATTACTGCCAGTTGATATACAACGAAGAGACGTGTAGCTAGGACGCCATTTGGTAAACATGCGATTGTCCTAGCTACGTCTCTTCGATGTATATCAACTGTTATATTTCTTGTGTCTCCCTGATGATTTGAATATTACACGAAAGTTCATTTGGGAAATTACTGTGTTTCATTTTGCCCACGGACTCATAGGAATATATATATACATATATATATACATATATATATATATATATATATATATATTATATATATAATATATATTATATATATATTATATATGCTACCAATCTTTCTATCTATTTGTTAATTTCTTTTACGTGAGTGTCTATCACACAGTCAGTCTTATCAAGCAACCAGTGTCCATACCTAAATATATACGATTTCCTCTCTTTTTTATGGTCGGGTATCGAACCCTAGCTCTCGCCTTTCTGCACGTTTTACTCTCACCAGCCCACCACAGTTACTGGACAAATCCCTTATTCAGCCCCCAGCGGGTAAATCATACCTCACATGCTCTGAATTAAAGGTTGCGGAAGCTATGAGACCCACATTTCAATTTGGGTGGTTTGTCTCGAGCGGTGTGTATGTGTGTGTGTGTGTGTGTGTGTGTGTGTGTGTGTGTGTGTGTGTGTGTGTTCCATAGGGGCAAAAGGGGTCCTTGGGGGCTATCTATATCACTGCAGATCAGTGGTTCTCGAGCATCACTCCACTGCTCGTAATTTCTAGTTACAATCAACTCCCGTGACTTCAGGTACAGACTGAAGCGTACTGAAACACCTGTGATTCTAGCATGCCAAATTCTCGTAACACATTCTATACATCTCCATCGCATGTGATACGATGTAATCAAGAAATCTTCGAACCCACCGGCATTCGTGTAGTGCTCACTGAACACAAATACCACCCTTCGAACCCCAAAATAGCCCGGAAAGATGTAATACTTCGGCTGATTTACAACCACCAAGTTTTGTATTGACACGTCCCCTTCTTCGAGCCACAGAAAGAAACTTGTAAAAAAAAAGGTAATTTACACCCATCAGGTATCTGTAAACGGAAGAACCCTCCTTCGATCCCCACTCCTAGCATGACCGTCTTCCAAGGGGAGACTAAAAGAACTACGTCTCTTCAAGCTGGGTTGAGAGAGGGCCGGGGAGAGATGGGAGGCTCCGGAAAGAGGGCTGGATCTGGGGAGAGGGGAGGCTCCGGGGAGAGGTCTTGACCTGGGGAGAGGGGAGGCTCCGGGGAGAGGGCTGGATCTAGGGAGAGGGGAGGCTCCGGGGAGAGAGCTGGATCTGGGGAGAGGGGAGGCTCCAGGGAGAGGTCTGGATCTGGGGAGAGGGGAGGCTCCGGGGAGAGGGTCTGGATCTGGGGAGAGGGGAGGCTCTGGGGAGAGGGCTGGATCTGGGGAGAGGGGAAGCTCCGGGGAGAGGGCAGGAGGATCCGGGGGAGATGAGAGGGTTGGCTCCCCGAGGCCATTACTTTCAATATGATTAAAAGCCGCCAGCGTTGTCTTGCGCTGGTATCGGTCATCGCTGAGCTGTTCTTCAACGCGATGGAGGACCCCCACGCCCCACTCCACCTGCCTTGTTGCTCGTCCTTGATTACAGCACCAAAGCCTCGTACTTCAGGAGGAACTGAGAGAGAGAGAGAGAGAGAGAGAGAGAGAGAGAGAGAGAGAGAGAAGAGAGAGAGAGAGAGAGAGAGAGAGAGAGAGATGCCGCCGTCCCCACTACTTCAACGTGATCAAGGTAGAGTATGTTGTTCCTGGAATTTAAGGGGTGGGGTGGGGGGCGATTTTTATCAACGCACCAAAAAACGTTCCCCGGAGAACAGACAAAAAACGGTTCTCCAGAGAACAGAAGACTTTGAGATGGACTGTACCGCTGGAGCTGAGGGGCGAGTGTGGAACGGACCCCACATTTTGGTTTTCAAAGACCACGTGTATGTGTGTGTGTGTGTGGGAAATGTACCCCAACGCCAGTTTTAAAGGTCCATTATGAGGACACGACTCCCAAATCGGTTTTCACGGCCCAAGCATATGAACACCAACACTCCTTTAAAGGGACCACGTCTGTGCAATGGAGTCCTAAGCTTCTTTCAAAGAGCCGTGCGTGTAGAACTCCAGTACCCGGTCTGTGGCACCAAGAAGGTGGCGTTTATAAGTAACCTCTAAAGAAAATACATTTAATAAACAGTCTCTCATCACTTCCCATACGGTAAGTATCCTCGAACATCATGAAACAATTTCACTGTGTTATGGAACACTGTGTGTATGTGTGTGTGTGTGTGTGTGTGTGTGTGTGTGTGTTCTCTGGCTAAATCAAACGCCGGGTATTGGAGTCAGCTGGCGTCAATCGAGATTCACTACGCGAAAGACACACCCGGGCGAGGGGTGGGGAGAGGGAGGTGAATCAGGCAGCACTCAAGGGTCCTGAGTGAGTCAGAACTAGCTACACTTGGCACTGACCCACGCTCGTGGGGGAAACCTCGGGATAATGTGTGGGAGCGAGTTTGCACGTGCTCAACACCACACACACACACACACACACACACACACACACACACAACACACACACACACACACACACACATATCCCAGTCACAGGGGGAAAATAAACAGCTGGGTTGGCTGTGGGATGTCTGCCGAATCCATGGTTCGATACCGGGCAGGCCCGCGCGTCAATCATGGTCAGCGACGCTATACGCCATACGCATAAGTTCCCTTTGGCTGCATGAAGACCCATGTGGATCCTATGTGAATATGCGTGAACAGCACGCGAATCAGGCCTCACACTGCGTATAACAAATCAGCTGTGCTGTTAATGTACGCCGAGTTAAGCATTAAGAATAATAACATTCACATGAACGTAACGAAATGTACACGTCATATACGGCTTTGATTCGTAATAGTTATAATGTTACTGACTAAAATGCTTTGCTCTAAGAAAACCTTAACCGAATGCCCCAGTTTCCGTTGTTCTGTCGTTTTCGTTAATAACATGCGCGACATTTTCTTTCAGGGAAGAAAATGGGAAATTCTGGTTATAATAAAAAACGCAGAAATACTGGAAAAGCTTCAGGACTCTAACTTCCAACTTTCCTTTGTGTCTCCTAATGTGTTTATGTTATTGAAGTGAAAGGTTAGTTAAGGCGGGAGATTTTCCCTCCTTTTGTTCTACTAATGGTGGGTGGGGTGTGGAGGGGAGGGTAGCGGTGCTATGTGTGTGTGGAGGAGAGGGTAGTGGTGCTATGTGTGTGTGGAGGAAAGGGTTGTGGTGCTATGTGTCGTGTGGAGGAAAGGGTAGTGGTGCTATGTGGGTGTGAGGGAAGGAAGTGGTGCTATGTGTGCGTGTGGAGGAAAGGGTAGTGGTGCTATGTGTGTGTGGAGGGGAAGGAAGTGGTGCTATGTGTGTGTGTGGAGGGAGGATATGGTGTATTGGTTGAGAGTAGTGGTGCTATGTGTGTGTGGAGGGGAAGGAAGTGGTGCTATGTGTGCGTGTGGAGGGAAGGGTAGTGGTGCTATGTGTGTGTGGAGGGGAGGGTAGTGGTGCTATGTGTGTGTGGAGGGGAAGGAAGTGGTGCTATGTGTGTGTGTGGAGGAAGGGTAGTGGTGCTATGTGTGCGTGTGGAGGAAAGGGTAGTGGTGCTATGTGTGTGTGGAGGGGAGGATAGTGGTGCTATGTGTGTGTGGAGGAGAGGGTAGTGGTGCTATGTGTGTGTGGAGGAGAGGGTAGTGGTGCTATGTGTGTGTGTGGAGGAGAGGGTAGTGGTGCTATGTGTGTGTGGAGGAGAGGGTAGTGGTGCTATGTGTGTGTGTGGAGGAAAGGGTAGTGGTGCTATGTGTGTGTGGAGGGGAAGGAAGTGGTGCTATGTGTGTGTGTGGAGGGGAGGATAGTGGTGGAGTGTATGCGTGTGGTGTGGGGGAGTGTAGTGGTGCGTGTGTATGGAGGGGAGAGTAGTAGTGGTCTGTGTGGTGGAGAGGGTAGAGGCGGAGTGTGTGTGGAGTGGAGGGCAGCGGCGGGGGTGTGTGTGGAGTGGAGGGCAGTGGCGGGGGTGTGTGTGGAGGGGAGGCTAATAATGGATGTGTGTGTGGAGGGGAGGGCAGTGGTGGGAGGTGTATGTGGAGTGGAGGGCAGTGGTGGGGTGTGTGTGGAGGGGAGGCTAATAAAGGATGTGTGTGTGGAGGGGAGGGTAGCGGTGGATATACCCGTATGTGCCAGGGGAGCGTTGGTTCAGATGGGTGTGCGTCTGCTGCAGTGAAGCCTAAGACGTGGCCGGCAGATCGGATGTTTAGTGCCTGTCGAGCCATTAGGCTGAACATATGTTTTGTCAACGTATTGTTTACTGGGCTACGAAGGGAGGTATCTGCAAGTATAAATTGCTGAAGTGTGAGGAAAAGGTTACGTTTATATTTCTCCTTGGGCTCTGATGGTTGGTTTTATATAATGGTATGAGTGGAAGGGATCCGATGCTGTTGCAAAGTGCCAGTCATAGTGAGGTGAGGTTGGACTGGAAGTGTCCTTGTTTCGTTGTGCGGGTGCTGAATATTTGTGGTTGTCAGGCAGTAAGTGGTTGTCGAGTGCTTTACTTCAGTGTGATCTGGGGATTTGCCGTATGTGATTTTGATGGGATGGGCGACCAGAGAGGTGAGGTGTATTTAAGGTGGATCTGATAAATTGTTCCCTCCACTTCTGACACACATATCCTCTTAATCAACCTCGTCTCTCATTCTCTCCGTATGTCGAAACCATTTCAGCACCCACTCTTCAGCTCTCTCAACCTTTTATTACTTTACTCGATCAAACCACCAAACTCCACATACTGGCCTTAAACATTTCATTTCTAACACTTCTACACTACTCCGAACATTCTCATCTACAGCCCATAACTTGCATCCAAACAACGTTGTTGGGACTAATATACCTTTAAACATGCAACTATGTTGGGACTAACGTACCTTCAAACATATCCATTTTGCCCTCTCAGATAACATTATCTCTTTCGACACATTCTTCAATGCTCCCAGAACCTTCGCCCCCACCCATACCCTATGACTCGATTCCGCTTCCATGATTTCATTTATAGCCATGTCCACTCCCAGATATTTTAAAATATTTAATTTCCTCCAAATTTTCACCTTCCAAACTCACACCTCAACTACCTGTCCCTCAACCCTGTTGAATGTAACATAATAACCTTGTTTTTATTCGCATTTACTCTCAACTTCCTTCTTTCACACTCTTCCAAAATCAGTCACCAACTTCTGCAGTTTCTCACTCGAATCTGCCATGAGTGCTGTATTATCAACAAACAACAACTGACTCACTTTCCAGGACCTCTCATTCCCCCACAGACTGCATACTCTCCACTATCCGCAACACTCGCATTTACCTCCCTCAACACCGCATCCAAAAACAAATTGAACAACCATGGGGACATCACACACCCCTGACGCATACTAACCTTCCCTTGGAACCATCCACTTTCCTCTCTTCCTACTCGTACACAAGCCTTACACCCTTAATAAAAAAAAATTCTCATTGCTTCTAGTAGCTTTCCTCCTACACTATATATTCTTCGGACCTTCCACATAGTACTGCTGTTTGCATTTCTGTATATTCATCTTCGCGTTGTTCTGGAGGAATTCTGAATCAACAAAACACACTTGTCGGCACTTTGTTAAGCATGACCACTCTCTCTCCCTTCTTATATATGTATATTTTCTTTAGCAACCGATTCTTCCGAAAACTCAATTTCCTCCCCGAGTTTCGAAAGCCCACGAGCTGTTTATTACACCATTTTCCCACTATTTTTCTCTATCTTCCCAAGCACACACCTCCATACCATAGCGGCTCCTCCTCTGCTTCCATCCCTGCTCTTCTTTCCGCAATTTTTTCTTGTCTTTCGTCTCTGTCCCACTTTGTTATTTATAGTCGCACTCGAGGACCAGCCACCTACCTCCCCTCCTTTACTGTCACACTCTAGGATCAGCCTTCTCCACCTTTATTGTCGCACCTTTAGATCAGCCACCTTCCTTCCGTTCTACGTATTCCTATATTCGTTCTCGATTCGCTTCGCCCGTCTTTCCTGAACTCTGCTTAAACTCTTCATTCCTCCATCTTCTACCCTTCCCAATCTTATATCTTTCCACCATCATCCATTCACTCCTTACGAAAGTCTAAACTCCTCTCCACTATCCTTCTCAATTCCCCCTTCTCTCTCTCTCTCATTCCTCCCACGTACCCAACATCTTTCCGCGTCCCTCCCACATACACACACACACACACACACACACAGAGACACACACAGTAAGAGGGAGAGCATCATCCTGGGTTAACGGTGGCTCGCGGTCTTCGCAAGACACCCTCAGCGCTCGTCTGGAACTAACAAGCAGGAGGCACGTCCTGGTAACGCCCGGGACGCAGTTAGGGCTCCCAGGTCCTCCCGCCACGCAGGGATATCCCGTCCAGCGGCGGCCGTGGCTTGGCTCCCTCCTGCCCCGGACGGCCGGACTAACAAGCAAGCTGCAGGAATGTTAACTGGATATTAAAAGACTACATTACTAACAATATTACTCGGGCCAGAGGCCATGCGGCAGTTACGAGACGAGGCTCCACCTCTCTCTCTCTCTCTCTCTCTCTCTCTCTCTCTCTCTCTCTCTCTCTCTCTCTCTCGGTTTCCCGCCGCGTCTAGATCCCATCCCTCTGTGACTTGCGTCTCTCGTCGCAACAAGACTTCAGCGACCATATATTCTCCCCATCCCACCATCCTGCTACCTCCCAACTGCGACAATATTCTCCCCATCCCATCCTCCAACCAAGACCTGCAAGACGAGGAGGAGGCGCCTCCTGTCGTCATTCTCTCCTCCTGTCCTACAGTCGCACGTGTACTTGAAATTCTTCAACGTCTTTTCCATGACTGTGGGATTTGTTAGAGTCAATTCCAGGGGTCCTGGGAGGGAGGGAGGGAGGGAGGGAGGGAGGGAGGGAGGGAGGGAGGGAGGAAGGAGGAGGAGGAGGATTCACCAACTGGTTCTCGTTCTCGCCTTATTCAGCAAAGTGGTAACCCACACGAAACACGCATACTCCCCTCCTCCCACTCGATCCTACCCCCACACCCCACCTCCCCTTCCCCCACTCCAGGGCCTTGCTGGACACCGGGGCTGGACTCATTGTCATCCAGCTGGTAATGGAAACGCAGGCAGGCGCTTTGGCAAGGAGCAGGGACAGGGAGGGTGAATCGGACCTTCTGCCCTGCTGACTATAAGGGAGAACTTCTAGCTCCAGCAGACACAAGCACAAGGAAGACAATTCAACATTTTGCAATGATAGAAGTGAATAATACGTGATTCTTCGCCAGTAAATAAGTATATACTGCAATCAGGACACCAGTACATGAAGCCTATGATCATATCCGTTCCTTCGCTGACGTCAAGAGCAAACTTCTTATTTCGTAAAGCACAAGATCATACAAAATATCAGACACTAAAAGACACGGATAATTCAGAAGGCATTCGTCCTCCCAAGAAAATAATTTCTCTATTCATATTCACGCGTGATGAAACATTCCACGAGGCCATGAATGGGTAACGATGACTCAGAACTCCCTGAACATCCACGACAAGGGCATCATCTTCATACACAACTGCGACGATCATCCATCTCTGAACCAGTCTTGCAAGAACATTTGATTTTCATTTTTACCTGAAACCAGCAGTCATGTAACCTCTCGTTCATTAACCCTTTTCCTCTGTCGAAACGCCATTAACCAAGTTATCTTATGGTATAATTTCAAATCTCATGAATCCTCTCCGACTCATCTCCTTGAGTCTGGTGATGTACATGGATTCTGAGGCGTGAACCGGACAGGAAGACCCGTCTGGGACAGGTATGGCACAGGTTTCACCACGACTCGTGAGAAATGCCATGCCACTCCCTCTTTCCTTGTTAAAAGACTCGCCTCTACCAAGCGCTAACGACAGCTTAACTAACTCGTTGCATCGCCAATCCACAACTCGTAAAATGCGAAAACAAAGAATTCTACCAATAAAACAAAATCATGAGAAAATTTGCTTCTTTATGGAACACACACACACACACACACACACACACACACACACACACACAACACACACACTCGGTGACATCAAAGCCAAGAACGAAGGCAAAGAAAGGAATTCGGACATACTGGCAACTCAGGACACAGAGGGATAAACAGATATAAACAGACAGATAACCGTTCACACAGAGATAAGAGGTCAGGCCAACACGCTCCGCAGGCCTGGCTGCTGACGTCCAGGGCTGACAGACATGGGCGGAGGAAGCGTCAGCAACCTGGTGGTTAACTTGGATCATGAGGATACAATAGGCACACTCCGTTCTCGACCAGCGGCTCCGCCCGGTGGACGTGGCCACCTTCCTGGGCGTTGCGGATACCCAAAAGAAGAACGAGGTTTCTGTGGCATAAGAGTAAGAGAGGGTTGGGTATATACATAGGATAAAGACATGGGGTTATATATATGCAATGTTAATAGACGGGGCAACACGAGTGTAAAACTCCCTCCCTGTGAACACGCAAATAGTAATCACAAACATTAATCAAATACTAATCACCAGATATGGATGATAGATTAAGAGTCAGAATCATCATCTATCAACCACAGTTAGAAACTTACGACACTTTGGCTCGATGGGTAAAGGAACAACACCGCATACTACTGACCCCGTTTACCTGTTGAGAGCCGTGTAGTAGATAAAACAGATTCTGGGTGACATGCCACAATGCACACCCCACCCAGCCGTTAATCCCCCCGACTCGCTGGCACATTACGACCTTGAATTCGGCATTTTTTTTTCTTCTTTTTCTTCTTCACAGCTTAGAACTAGTCGCCAGCCACCCTGGCAGCCCAGCGGGGGAGGGTTAAGAGTTTAGACACCCCTGAATACGAGGTTCAAAAATGGGGAGGGAAAGGGGGATGTGTGAAGTTCAGAGTCCGAAGGTGAATCGTCCTCGAGGGGGGGAAATGGTCCTACCCAGTCCCGTTCTCCAATACCGGGTCAGTCTCGTTGAAACCTGGTAACACTGCAACCACTGGCACATCACAGTACTGCCGATGAAGTCTCTCTCTCTCTCTCTCTCTCTCTCTCTGAAAATAAAGCTGTCGAAACACGAGTCTCAATCGAGTGTTTCTGGCGGAGTTAGGATCCCGGTCCTGTGGTCTAGGTACATCAACAATGTCACGGGACACCGAACACAAGGGGATCTATATCATATTTCCTCCTGAATCTCGTGTGTGTGTGTGTGTGGACGAGGAGGAGGAGAGAGACTGACGAGTCTTGTGGGGTCAGATCCTCCATACCCAGGCTCTAAATGCGTTTATAAACCTTTCAAAACGGACACTAGGAAAGCTAACGTACGGGTCAAGCACTCTCTACTCAGGCAGTGCCATAGAATAAGAACGAGAACTGACACAGCCACACAGACATGTATATATACTATATATATATATATATATATATATATATATATATATATATATATATATATATTTTCGCGTGAACTATCCAACTGTATTTGTAGCAATCCTACCCTGAGATGCGGTGCGGCATTTCCCCACATCTCCAAGAAGGTCCCTCCCGAACGCTTCTGAAGGCAAGATTAAAATTCAGGAAGCCCACGAGCGAGAAGCCCTTAAAGAATATATATATATGAGAGAAGAGAGAGAGAGAGAGAGAGAGAGAGAGAGCGTGTCAGTCTTTCCAAGTGTGGTAAGCCCAAACTCCCTTTTGATATGTTGTGAGCAGTCGGAGGCGGCGATGTACAAGCGGCTTGCCTTATCTCAGTCGGCGAGTAATTGTTCGAACGGACCAAGTAAATCTCTTCCTTTTTCTCTCTCATTTTTTTCCTAACGCAAATCCCACCAGGTAAAGTCCAAAACAATCGCGTGTAAACCCGTGGAATTACGCCTTGTAAACCACGATTCTCAGAGGCTTAACTCCTCCGTTGGTAAGTCATGGGTGGAGAGGGAGGTTGTATACCCAGTAGTGGCGGGTGTGCCACAGCCATCAAAACGGGAGAGGACAGTCCGTCCCATCCGGGCTCGAGGAAGGATTCGAACGGCTGGCTCGTTTGATACTTCGTTCGGATCCTCGTAATTCACGGGTTATGCCGTGCATTCTCAGTCAGGTATGGAGAG
This sequence comes from Panulirus ornatus, assembly GCF_036320965.1. Classification (NCBI taxonomy): domain Eukaryota; kingdom Metazoa; phylum Arthropoda; class Malacostraca; order Decapoda; family Palinuridae; genus Panulirus; species Panulirus ornatus. The sequence continues at coordinate 53,403,987 of NC_092240.1, read as the reverse complement.
TCGAGTCTCGAGACAGATGGACGAATCATTTGGTTCGTTATCCGAACCTTCCTGAATCATGGGTTACTCGAAGTATTCTTCTCAAAGTCGTTTTTCGAGTCAGATGAATCATTTGGTACCATCTCCGATAAACCTCACTGAATTAGGTAGTGTTCGAAGTCTATCTAGACCCGCCTTCTGGAAGTCGAACCTGGATACAAGAACGAACCATTTGACACTAGATCCAAGCCTCTCTGAACCACGGGGTTTTCACGAACATATTTTCCGATCGCCTCGCTTCAGTCGAGTCCAGGCTACGAGCGAAGCACCTGACTCCCGGTTCGAAACGCGGCAAATCACGGGATACGCCCAATATTTGCGAGTGACGGTAAGGGAGAGACATCCCCTGCCACGCTACGCCCGCCTCTGCGTTCTAGGGTGGGAGAGAGCGTAATCGCGCGCGCGCCTCGCACTGCAGTCAACTCTTTCAAGGGTTTCCAACACGCTGTTGCCGCTAAGTAGAGAAAGGGTTCGCTTATTGGATGAAGACCCGTATGTGTTGGGAGCGGGGGGTGGTGGTGTACGGCGGGCGGCGGCGGCGTTCTCTGTCGGGCAGCCGGGGTTTTCAATTAACTGGTTTCTCCCGCGCGAGACAAAGTTGCTGGCTAAAGAACGTGGCCCGGGAGGCATAACAAACAAGCCGACGCTTTGGCATTCAAAGCCCAACTTGCACTTCATCTGAGAATGAAAGAGAAAGAAAACGTGGTCTGTGTTGAAGTGGTTGGCGAATGACCACGACACTCGTATGTAAGTGGATCATTAAGTGCCGGCTGGAGTGGAACCCCCAGACTTCAGAGGGATTTCATGGATGGACTGAAAGCCACGGGAGATGTGGAGGGAGGGGGAGGGGGGACCTCAAGCCTTAATTTTAATAATGATTATGCGTAATTATGATCATTAGAATTATTCATTAATTTACCGAGCTGTTCAGATGTGCTCACGTGTGAGATTCACATCAAATGACTGCAAATTAACTTCAATAAAGTCAATCTCTCTCTCTCTCTCTCTCTCTCTCTCTCTCTCTCTCTCTCTCTCTCTCTCTCTCTCAGGTAGACAGTAGGTGGAAGGTAGCCACCGACCAGTGAGGTATATGACTTGTGTACTACCCGCCTGGCTATCCGAGAAGGGTTAGTGACAGTCGCTCGGTAAGCCAGCACGTCAGTGGCTGTTAAGTGTCACTCCTTTGGCCTAGGTAGCTGTCTTGACTTTCTTTCCGCCCTCACCCACAAGTGGGCTGCTGGTTCTCATCCCATAAACATACAATCTCTCCTCGAACACAACACCTGACTGCAGATAACTCACGCGACTCGTTCTTCGTAACTCTACACCACTTTCCTGCGGCAGGCGCTACGTGCTAATCCTGCTCTGTAGCAAGACTTCTCCGTAAGCACTTAGAAGGTAGGTAGATACTATGTGGTGATCGCCACTCGCTAGCTCTACTTTATGGTCGAATTTCGTCGCAATTACTCGCAAGCAAGTAGGTAATTATATATTATATATATATATATATATATATATATATATATTATATATATATATATATAATATATATATATATATATAATCTGGATCTTCAGGCAGGAATGAGGGGGAGACTCCTTCTTCAATGGATAGATTACCTTAGTGGAAGGGAACAAAGGACACATGTCAGACGACCCATCTCGAAATGGGTTTGAGGTCACTAGTGGCGTGCCGCAGGGCCCTGCCCTGGGACCATTGTTCTTCTTTGTTGTTACTTCCTTGCTACTGTTGCCTGCCTCTTATACCGAAGTCGGTTCGACGCAACTGTCGCCTTTGTTGCTGAAGTCTGTGTTGTGCTGCTGTCGTCCCTTGTTTCTGAAGTCGGTACTACGCAAATGTCGTCTCTGTTGATGAAGCCTGTGCTATGTTACCGTCGTCTCTGTTTCTGTTGCTGAAGTCTGCGCTATGTTACTGTCGTCTCTGTTGCTTAAGTCTGTGCTATGTTACTGTCGTCTCTGTTTCTGAAGTCTGTGCTATGTTACTGTCGTCTCTGTTTCTGTTGCTTAAGTCTGTGCTATGTTACTGTCCTATCTGTTTCCGTTGCTGAAGTCTGTGCTATGTTACTGTCCTATCTGTTTCCGTTGCTGAAGTCTGTGTATGTTACTGTCCTATCTGTTTGCGTTGCTGAAGTCTGTGCTATGTTACTGTCCTATCTGTTTCCGTTGCTGAAGTCTGTTCTATGGTATTGACGTCTCTCTGTTTCAGGGCCTGTCTTTCATCCCTTGTTTCAGGCCTTATGTTTCAAACCCTATGCCTCAGAGCCCAAGTGTCAGGGGCTACGTTTGAGGCCCCATGTTTCTGAGGCTACGTGTCAGGGCTTGTGTTTCATCCCTTGTGTTTCTGCTATGTTTCAAAACCGTGTCTCAGATCCTACGTGTCAGGGGCTACGTTTCAGGACCCGTGTTTCATCCCTTGCGTTTCAAGGCTCATGTTTCAAGCCCTACCATTAACATCTCTCTTACCTACGTTGTTGTATTCACTCGTCGCCTTTCCGTCAACACAGCTCCTGTTTCCTGAACTGTTGACCCCTGTTGGTGGCGCCGCTCCGGCAACCCGTTTTTCTCCTAACCGTTACCGTCCCTGCAACTGGTCCGGTGATCTGAGACTACCACGACCGAGGCTGGACGACCCCACCGACATACATGTAGTTTGGTTAGTCTTCTCATGGCCGGGACACGTCGGCCGTAGCGCATCTGATACAAGCGGCGGATAAAGGAGAAAAAGCTGTCGGACAAGAGGTTCAAATATCACTTTAAGAGCGCACGGCATCGGGTTGGTATATGGGGGGAGGGGGAGACCCGACCACAGACACATGTTAAGGGAGAACTTGATGGAGTGAGAGGGTGAAGGGTATGGGCCAGGGTAGCGATGGAGGCGACAGGAAGAAGAGGGGAGCGAGGGTTATGAGGATGGGTTGGCGTTGAGGAAGTGGGACGGGTGGCGTTGAGGAAGAGGGATGGGTGGCGTTGAGGAGGTGGATAGGTCGCGTTGAGGAGAGGGATGGGTGGCGTTGAGGAAGTGGATAGGTCGCGTTGAGGAAGTGGGATCGGTGCGTTGAGGAAGAGGAGGGTGGCTGGGATAGTGGGACGGGTAGTTGGAGAAGTGGATGTCGCGTTGAAGAAGTGGGACGGGTGTCGTTGAGGAAGTGGGACGGTGGCGTTGAGAGAGTGGGATGGGGGACAAAGAACACGGGATACCAAACAAAGAACAATGAAAACGAGACACCATGGAAAGAGAAGTGACTCTTGGTATTCCCGAGGATCGTCTATCTGGCCACGGCTGAAGGCCTAAATACCACCACGGCAGAGAGTGCCCGACTGTAATGGAACGAGAGTAAAGGTATATTTCCCCGAAAGGAAAGTACATTCATATGCTGCAGTCTTGCGGCTCCCGCGTTTCTGCTGGCGTATGCAAATCAGGCACGTTCGCTTCTCCTGAAATTACGCGGTATTGCGGTGCGATTTTCTTTTTTCATATGTGCAGAACCAATAACTTTCTCCCTCCCTTTCGAAATATATATATATATATATATATATATATATTATATATATTATATATATATATATATATATATATATATATATTTCATTTTTTCACATGATCGCTGTTTCCTGCGTTAACGAGGTAGCGTCAGGAAAAGACCAAAGGGAGGCCACATCCGCTTACATCCATTCTCCAGCCGTCATGTGCCATGCACCGAAACCACAGCTCCTTATCTACAACCTGGTCACAGACACCTTCTCATGGTTTACCCCGGGTCGCTTCGCATGACCTGGTTCAGTCCACCGAGAGCACGTCGACCCCTGTATATCCCACCGTTCTCATTCACTTTACCAGGTATACTCAACAAATCTATACCTATGTAGTCTGAACACTCACCTTTATCCTCTTTGTCTTTGTACAATGGCACTATACATGCATTCCGCCAATCCTCAGGTACTTCACCATATATCGATCGATCATCTTCGACGAGGCTGTACGTTTCAGAATATGACAACCTTCCTACTCTTTCTTCAAGCAGACGGCTTTACCTGTTACTGCACGGGGCACAGCCTCGAAGCTCCCCATGAACGGAGTCATGAGTTTGTGCATGACAATAATGCTATCCGAAATGCGCATGACATTCGTCATTTCAAGGAACTACCGAACTCCCAGAGCGGCGGAACCTCTGCGCGTTGCTATGCACCCATTTTCTAATGCCCTTTCCGCCGCGCTTGGCCAGTGAGGGTCGCTGAAAGAAGTTACCTCGGTTTTCAAGGCACCTGGACCGGGCCCCTCCCGGAGACCCACTGTGATTATAATAGGACGGCCGGGAACTCGATAGCCAGTATTTCCAAAGCACTTGGTGGATCCCGTGGCAGATGGTCCGCCTACTAATACAATGCGGACGGCGCCGCATAGACCATGAGGTCCCTTGTTATCTGTCTTACCCATGTAATCCCACGTGGATTAACACAGGCCAGAGAGAAGAAATAGGACATACATGTCTCATGTTATATATATATATATATATATATATATATATATATATATATATATATATATATGCTTGGGAGAGGTGCCTGTCCTATTTTGAAAGTAAAACACGGGTCTTTTCCTATAAAAATATATATATGTATATAATCTATTGCCCAACAAGGAAAAGATTTTAAAAGCAGCGGCTTTTTTGATATTTCTAGACGACATACCAGTACCAGAATAAAAAAAGAAATTCTTTGTGGCCCAAATAACATATGCATGCATTCTACTCAGTAAAATACATCTGCGAGTCTCCGACATAAAAGCCATTTTCTAACTTTTCCGTAAAAATGGAATTTCGTAAAATAACTACCGAAGGGTCATTATGATCATATCAGAATTACATTATCTGCGTTTATATGTGCCGTGTGATAACTCAACAGATCAGCACCAGGTGGCAATTACGGTCTGATGTGAATCATTACGATAATAGCCTCCTAACACGTCAGCTGGTCTGGTATGTTAGGGCTGGTAATGGGTGGTAATGAGGGTGATGATTCATGATCATCTTTGGAATGTGGGAGTCAAGATAACCCATATGATTCTCCAGGGCAATGGACCCTGCCCGACGAAGCTCACAATGGGATTCTTTATCGATGAACATTAATTACATTTTCACTCGAGTTGAGGAGATGGGGACCAGAGCCTCAAAGATCAATGTAATTCTAATGGAAATCTGGTTAAAGATAACAGTATAGGCTGGAAAGTTGGCATATACTCCCTTTGGTTATCTAAACTCCATTCCAAATACAATCTTGAAATTTCCCCCACACGGTAATTCACCAATTATTCCCCGAAATAGAATCCTCATATAATTCTCAAAAACCGAACTGCTAATTATATCTTTCCAGTGGGGGGGGGGTGATGTTCCTTGAACCACTTCCCATATATGAACATTTGATAACCTGCTTTATCAACGTCCACTCATGTGTCGCTCCCATCACCTCCACACCCCCTCCTCCTCCAGATGATCATGACACACAGAGCCGGCCCCTCTTCCCCTGAAAAGATACACCATTCTATGTTCTCTCCCTTTCTCCTCTCCTCTCCTGAGAGAGAGAGAGAGAGAGAGAGAGAGAGAGAGAGAGAGAGAGAGAGAGAGAGAGAGAGAGAGATACAATATACTACGCAAATCCCTCCACCCCAGAGAATTACAGTGTGTTGAGCCAACTCCCCTCATCCCCAGAGAGCAACAGTGCGTCCAGCTAACCCCTCACTCCAGAGGGTTTCACTGTGTTGACTAAATCCCATTCCCCCCAGAGACTTATAATGCACTGAACACTCCAATATAATATATCAATGCACTATGCCTTCCCTTGCAATATATACTGTGTGTGTGTGTGTGTGTATATATATATATATATATACATATGCCTATGGCTTCGGTGAGGGAATGCTACGGGCCTTAAATACTCTTCCTCATCCCTCCCTATATCATTACCCCGCCTTCATTCATCTCAAGCTGGGAATTATTGCCAAGCTGTCATTGGACGAGTCGAGCACGCCTTCGTAACGTGCAAATGTGATGACCCACCTTCTTCTTAAGCTGGCTAAAGCTTTTCTTTTTTTTCTGGTTCCTTAGCCAAGAGCATCTCTAATACCATCTGTAAATCAAACCTCTCCTTTTTTTTTTCTTTGTTCGACCTAATCTGTTTACAGGTCTATCTCTCCAACTAACAGAGCTGTTAACTCTGCGTTCGTGCGTCAGTATCAGCATCAATACCTGCCAGCCTCCCTCCGGAGCTCCGCCTTAGCGAGGTAGCGTCTCGAACGGGTGAGTGAGCCTTCGAAGAAAAATATACCTCGCCTGACTACCCTATTTCCTTTTCTATTTTTATCAACAGACACTACAGGAGGGGAGGATCTCTAGCTCCTACAACTCCCGCCCTTTTCCCTCGACATGAAGGAGACGCGTGAAGGGAGTGTACCTCAATTTCTAAGGATACAAGCTGAAGCATATATACACTTCTTCAGGAGGAACTCACACAGGTCCTACTATTCTTCACTAGCTTTCTAAAAACAGTGATAGATTCCATCCATTTCACTGGTGGAAGGAATGATAATTCTATTGTTGAAAATTTGGATTCCACTGTTGAAAGTTTTTGATTCCACTGGTGAAAATTTTGATTCCACTGTCATCGTAGATTATTTCATCCCACTGTTGGAAAATCTTGATTTCACTGTTGAATTCTTTTATTCCAATGGTGAAAATTTGGATCCCACTGGTGAATATTTTGTACTCAACTGATTAAAATCTATATCTCACTGGTGATATTTTTTTTTTCATCCCACTGGAGAAATTTTTCTTAGTCCACCGGCCAAACATTTTGCCCGAACGGGTGACAATTTTTGATGGTTCGGATGCGACCACACCTTTCGTAGCAGTTGGCGGTCCCGTGGTCCTGGTGAACCTCTCCTTCCGGAGCGGCTGTGACACATCCTTCCTGGAAACCAACACCAACAACAACAACAAAAATTGTGCCTGGTTCAACACGCACTTTGAGACCGCCGCCCCTCAATACCGGCGCCAGCTGGAGCGCGGATATGACCTCTATCGACCTGACCACTGGCTATTGAGAGAGAGAGAGAGAGAGAGAGAGAGAGAGAGAGAGAGAGAGAGAGAGAGAGAGAGAGAGAGAGAGCCAGCACTCGCCACGTCTCTCAATGTCCTCTCACCTTCGTCCCATTGGCTAATGAGCAACCCTCTCCACAGCTCTCAATGTCTTCTCACTCCATTCCCAATCTCTCTCTCTCTCTCTCTCTCTCTCTCTCTCTCTCTCTCTCTCTCTCTCTCTCTCTCTCTCTCTATGAGCTCTCTCGTGCTGGACCCCTTTGCTAGCGGGGAAACAATTGAAGGAATGTTCTCAACAGACGTCACAGAGATAGAAATAGATAGACATACATAGATAAATAGATAGACAGACACAGACAGACAGATGATGGATAGATAGATAGATAGATAGATAGATAGAGAGAGAGAGAGAGAGAGAGAGAAGAGAGAGAGAGAGAGAGAGAGTCTAAGAACGAGAAAACGCCCACCATCACGAGCATACACACACACACACACACACGAGGAGAGAATGAATCCCGGCATTCCTTAATGAGATCCGTTTCTTTGTCCCCTCCCTCCCTCCAGCAGCGCTATCAATCAACGTGGGCGATTCTCCACGCTCCTTCTGCTTCGCCTCCTTCGGCAGCAAAAAAAAAAAAAAAAAAAAAAAAAAAAACTCCACGAAGAGAAATTAACTGCTTCTGAGGCCGCGGGATTTATTCAAGATGTTGGATTGAGGGTATCCTAGAGAAGGTATCCTACAGCATAACGTGACGATCCTTGAGATGACGCTAAGACTATGAGGTTACGATCCTTGAGCACGACGGTACGAGCCTTGAGCAACACGATACGACCTGACCCTTATAAGGGTCGAGTCAAAGCCCCGGCCATCACACCCAGGGAGCGAGCCGCACTTGCTCAAGGGTCGTACCGTCGTGCTCAAGGATCGTACATCTTGCAGTAAGAATGCACACAAAAATAAATAAATTCATTTGACCATGTTGTTCGTGTTGTCCTGGGGAGCGTGACGCCCCTCACTTCATTGATGACAGACGATGCACGACCCTCACTTCAGACGGGACACTTGGAGAAAAGCAATCCAAAGATCAGCTCACATTGTGAGGTCGTGAAAACCGCACGCTCTCCCTCTCCCTTACCCAACCCCATGGACCCCAGTTTCTCAAACACGCCCACTAACCACCATCTAACCAACCCCCTAATCACCACACGGCCCTTCTAACATAACCACACCACACCATCACTCCTTTCTCCGAAAAAAACAAAGGGGCAGACACACTGGCGTGGGTAAATTCACAACACTAATCTTCTGGGACAGAAAAATTCGGGTGTTTGTGTGAGTTGTCGCCTCTTGGTAAATGATCTTAGGAAGGAATTAATGAGTTTAGGGTTCCCTTAACAGCGGTCGTGACCTTGCCTAGGGGACAACAGACCTTTTCGAGAGTAAAGCTGGCCTTCCTTAACGTAGAGAGTGACCTTCTCTGGAGTGCAAATTATTTCTTTTAGGGTAGAGGTGACCTTTCCAGGGGTCAAATGTGACCATCCATAAGATAAAAGGTGATTCCTTAGGCGACATTTCCTGTGGTTGAAATGACCTTTCCCAAGAAATAGGTGACCTTCCCTAAGGGTAAACATGATCATCCTTACAGTAGAGGTGACCTCCAACAATAGAAGTGACCCCTAATAGCCTCTACAGCAGTGAAGGAACAAAGTCTCCATACAGTACCCACAGTGCAATCATGGTGGTAGGGAATTACCGGAACAGTTCGGCTGAAAGTATCAGAACGAGCCAAATCAAAGTAAATGTGTCGTTAGTAAATTATCCTAACCAGGCCAACAACTGAGATTATACAGGGAACTAGGAAAATTTAAATGCCAAAATATCATAACAGCAAATTATTAGTGGCAATTTAATGTTAAGATTCTCACCAAGCAGGTCAGGTCAACAACTGATTGTATAATCAGCGTAACAACCGATAACACGGCAGCTTGAAGAGTGAAGGAGGATATACACGAAGGAAATACGAATAATAATAAATAAAATAAAGAAACATATGTAACAAGTTCTGGAGACATGGCAGTACATCAGGAACGTGAGAGAGATGTGGACGATAAAAGGATGCGAGGCCCAAAATAGCCGATAACAAAACTAGGAGGAAGTTAATGAAGGGCTTAGTCTTAATGTTAGCACATGGGAAGGACAGATAACACAAGACCTGATAGACTATGAAGTTATCTGCTGGAGGACAGTACATGGGAAGGACAGATAACACAAGACCTGATGGTCTATGACCAGGTTATCTGCTGGAGGACAGTACATGGGAAGGACAGATAACACAAGACCTGATGGTCTATGACCAGGTTATCTGCTGGAGGACAGTACATGGGAAGGACAGATAACACAAGACCTGATGGTCTATGACGAGGTTATCTGCTGGAGAACAGCACATGGGAATCACAGAAGAAAGGAAAACCTGTAATGTTACTTTAAGAATAAAGTTTGAATGCCTAGTAGTATAAAGAAGGCAAATATACATAACAAAGAATTAGAAGTGTGTTGATAACAAGACGAAACGGTGGAGCTAAAATAAAAGGTCAAGAAATGACCGAAAGGTAATAAAAACAAAGACAATAAATAAAAACTACAAAATACAAAGCCAGTACAACAGGGGAACAGAGATCGACTAATGGAAGAACACTGCAGAGATGAACAACAAATAATAGAATACGTGGAAGTTTAAAAAATTCAAGGATGTCAGTCCAGAGCTCACTGGAGCAGATTCAATCAAAGGTCAACAAACAAATAAGGTCACATTCGGTGATGAAGGTCACATCTAATAACGTTTACTAATGATGCAGAGAGAGAGAGAGAGAGAGAGAGAGAGAGAGAGAGAGAGAGAGATAGTCCGTCCAGCTAAACAGAAGCTACATTTCCAACAGGGTACTAACGGATGACGGCCTCTTTAGACAAGATATATATATATATATATTATATATATATATATATATATATATATATATATAATATATATATATATATATATATTATCCCTGGGGATAGGGGAGAAAGAATACTTCCCACGTATTCCCTGCGTGTCGTACAAGGCGACTAAAAGGGAAGGGAGCGGGGGGCTGGAAATCCTCCCCTCTCGTTTTTTTTTTTTTTTTCCAAAAAGAAGGAACAGAGAAGGGGGCCAGGTGAGGATATTCCCTCAAAGGCCCAGTTCTCTGTTCTTAACACTACCTCGCTAACGCGGGAAATGGCGAATAGTAAGAAAAAAAAAAAAAAAAAAAAAAAAATATATTATATATATATATATATATATATATATATATATATATATATATATATATATATATATATAACGTAAAAAATGTTCTTCCCTATACTTCTGAAAATACTCAAAAGCTCGCAAAATAATCACCAGTTATGAAAACAAAAGCGGAAGCAAGACCAAATTCTCTCTCTCTCTTCTCTCTCTCTCTCTCTCTCTCTCTCTCTCTCTCTCTCTCTCTCTCAGTAACGGGAAAAGGTACATCAAATGGAAGATTTCTAATTAACTGAGGGTAAGTCTGGATCCACACCACACCGGGGGTTAAGTGGGACATGTGGGCATCACGCCCCACACATCATGTACAACACAGCTCCTCTGTCAACAACTTTCTGAACACGCTCGAGTCACGGGCGTCAATACAACTAATAACCAAACTATATATATTATATACATATATATATATATATATTATATATATATATATATTATATATATATATATATATATATAGTGAGGAGGATAGGTATTTGCATACCCGCATGACTGTTGGTTTAGTGTAGATTGGAGATAAGTTGGTCTGAGGACCCCCAGGAGTTTAGGGGCGAGCTAGGAGTGTGGGATGGATGGGTCTGGGCTGTGTGGCTGGTGTCACCAACGGGTGGCAGGATGGGTTCTGGAAGAAGGGCAAAATGAGGGAGTGGAAAATAGTGCCGTTGTGATATCTGGTTCTTTTCTTACTATTACACCGTTAAGCTTTGGATATCTATAACTTCCCATTTTTTTTTTCTAGCAGCGAAGATACACTAGTTTTTAAGAAGGCAAGGTTTATCTAGTTTACCCTTTCATATCTGTAGCTTTAAGACCTGGCCGTAAGCAAGACTTTTGTAACTGGAATCGACGGCATATATATATATATATATATATATATATATATTTTTTTTTTTTTTTTTTTTTTTTATACTTTGTCGCTGTCTCCCGCGTTTGCGAGGTAGCGCAAGGAAACAGACGAAAGAAATGGCCCAACCCCCCCCATACACATGTATATACATACATCCACACACGCAAATATACATACCTACACAGCTTTCCATGGTTTACCCCAGACGCTTCACATGCCTTGATTCAATCCACTGACAGCACGTCAACCCCGGTATACCACATCGCTCCAATTCACTCTATTCCTTGCCCTCCTTTCACCCTCCTGCATGTTCAGGCCCCGATCACACAAAATCTTTTTCACTCCATCTTTCCACCTCCAATTTGGTCTCCCTCTTCTCCTCGTTCCCTCCACCTCCGACACATATATCCTCTTGGTCAATCTTTCCTCACTCATTCTCTCCATGTGCCCAAACCACTTCAAAACACCCTCTTCTGCTCTCTCAACCACGCTCTTTTTATTTCCACACATCTCTCTTTACCCTTACGTTACTCACTCGATCAAAACCACCTCACACCACACATTGTCCTCAAACATCTCATTTCCAGCAATCCATCCTCCTGCGCACAACTCTATCCATAGCCCACGCCTCGCAAACATAAAACATTGTTGGAACCACTATTCCTTCAAAACATACCCATTTTTTGCTTTCCGAGATATATATATTAATATATATATATTTATATTATATATATATATATATATATATATATATATATATATATATATATATATAAGACTACAATGGAAATGTCTTGAGAAGTGTTATGATAATCCATACTGTCGCCCAGGCATAGTGGGTCCAGGTGAGCCCCCTGCCGACCAACCTTTCCTTAATATGGTCCCAGTCACTGATAAGCAACGCTGCATTTGAACCCGAAGTTTCGATTCACAAGTTCGAAATATACGCTTCCCTTTACACTCCTCCGTCGACGCCCGATCCGAACATATCCGGTCGTCCGTAAATTATGTGTTTGTGATATATTTTCTGAAGAGTGATATTGTTCGATTCACATCCTCTAGTTCACCAATCTCGATTATCCTCACAGTGGTTCAGGCCGAATCGAGTCACGCTTCGAACGAATGTGCTTCACTCAAAGCAAAATTCATCCTTACATAAGACACGTTCTTTTCCTTATCACCACCGGCTATCTTAGTCGCTAGGAAAAAAAAAAATAATGCAAAACATCAATCAGGATTATGCGTGAAATAATATCCTTGTCTCTCTGTATAAAACAAATGGGACAACAGATCTTGAATGTTTCACTTCGGTTCGATTTCTGCAGGATTTTGGTGACGAAAACCTGTTTATTTTGGACAAAAACCTGATTTTTCAAAAGACATTCCATAAGAGACATACGTTCAGGTAGTTAGTAAGGTCCTTTGTATATGAATATTTAATGCAACTCGATTTTGAAGGTACACTGACAAGGCCGAAGTCAGAGTCAACACGTCACAATCGGAGACGAGCTTGAATATGTCGACTGTCACTTGTTTTCTATTGTTCTCCTCACCTGCGTCGCCCGCGCGCCAATGTTGTCATATAGCGAGCCCTTAATAATTCACGCACACCTGCCACATCTTCTCTACCCACCGTCTCCGTCTACCTCGCCGTCAAGAATACAACCACTTAAGCTCCTGATGACCCAGAGATTCCAGAGATAACGGACGATAACGTACGAAACGAGTCCGTCGAACGGGAAGACGAGATAAAGGCAAGACGGGTCAATCCCACCCTCCGGGGCAGCTTCGGCGCTGATTTTCATCGCTGGGAGCGCGGTCACCGAGATGGAATTGGTGCGGGGCTATCGATGATGTTTTGACGAATGGACGCATCTCACTCCCGGGCGACGAGAGAGAGAGAGAGAGAGAGAGGAGAGAGAGAGAGAGAGAGAGAGAGAGAGAGAGAGAGAGAGAGAGACTGTGCGTATGTCTCCCTCTCATGCCTCAGTTTTACGCCGCATACTTTAAATTTCAGTAACTTAGAGATCGTTAGATTTTCGGTCGAAATAGTACGATGGTTTTGCTGTCAAGCGGAGCGAAATCTCCTGAAAAACTACCCACACAAGTATCCCCTGCAATAGGAAAACGGCATGTCAGTCCTGTTCATCATCCTTTCGTAATGTCACAACTCATACAAATCGATCCGAAGATTGGAATTGGAAAAAACAAGGAGAATTGTGAATTCCATAAAATATGGTCACGAAGAACTGAATACAATTACGGTTCTACATTACTCCAGACTCCAGTACACACACACAATGTACACTACCAACTGACGGAAGGATTTCCTGGTAATAAATATTAAAAAATAAACTCACAGTTGTACAACCTTGGGGATGGGTGGCTGGGGTGTGGGGGTGGGTAAGGAAGGCTTCCAGATGTATAGACGTTCCTGGAAGACGCCGGGCTTTCCTGGAAGAAGGTATTCTTCTCCTCCGGCCTATGATGATCATTGCCACAATAGCCAGACTCCACAAATGCAAGAACCACATTGGCTTACATCGGGCCATTAGGGAACCCGGATTTACGGTCTTCTGATGAACTCGTCGACAAAAATCCGTCTTTGGGTGGTTGACTGGATTTGGCGTTTTCTATAAGCGCACCTTCTTGATTCTTTCTCTCTCTCTCTCCGCTTACTCGTTCCATTTTCGTTTAACACTATTTTCTGGCTGTGATATTCACTCCTACTTTATTCTTTCTGTTTCCTTTCCTCTTTCGTCTCTTTCCGCCTGTGTCCATGTTTCTCTATCATGCCTCCTGTTCTTATGCTTAAGCATATATCTGTCTCCAAGCCTCACTCACTCCCTCTGCTCCTCCGCTTCCATAACTCCCTCCCTCTCCAATCTAAACACTTCCCTAAATCACCCTTAATTTCCCCAATCATCCCCTCGCCCGCTCTTTCCCCTTACCACTGCACACCTTACCACACCACAGGCCAAAGAATGGAAGGAACAGTGGTGGCTAAACAACTGCAGCAGCATCTATCTGCACCATAGGGAACCTCACAGAGCAAGATGCTATGGGATGTCTCAATGTCCAACCTTTGGAGACAAATTTATTCTCAATTCTATATTATATATATATATATATATATATATATATATATATATATTGTGTCTGTGAAGGTCAAATGATCCGACCAACAAGCCATCACTCACACCATCAATAATAAGTTTCTCATCACGGGATCTGTCTGGCCAGAGTACCTCATTAGCTATCCAGGCCTTCCTCCGAAGGCTTCAAGCGAATACCTTAAAAGACAATTTCATTTCGCCATCAACTTTGTATAAACACTTCAGACTACTGGCTTCACCTCTCCGTGAACTTCTCAGACACGCAACCAGGCGAATGAAAGAGATACTTTTAACGTCTCCAATGGAGGAACAAGAACACAGTCGACTGCATGATAATACATACAACCAGTCACATGGCTTCATCTGGTAGCTGGGACGACTGATGGCTTTCAGTCTCAAGATCAACCAGCCATTGTTAGAGTGGACGTGTACTTACGGAAGGAACTGGAGTATACAGAACGAGTCGGAAGGAACCCATTGGATTCGGTGGTCCACTGACCGGTACGACGAGGGAAGCCGAAATGAACTGCCAGGCCAAAGTGGAGGAACGAAGTAGAAGAGACCGTGAGGAATAGAGTGGAAGAGACCGAGATGAACAGTGGAGGAACGGTGTCGAACAGACCGAGATGAACATTGTGTGCGTGTGAGTGGTGGTTCAACTATGGGGCCCACCACTGGCCAGGTAGACAGGCAGGTCATTTCACCTAGTGACTTGTGTAACCTGGAGCTGCTGACCTCGTTGACCTCTTAACCCCACCTTACTTCCTATCTCCGCCAAATGGGGTGAAAGCCACGTCGTAAGGTACTCGTTGAGACTTGGGTAGGGTACTTCCCATTCATCCTATTTCTTCAATTCGTCCTTCCTTTATTCTGCTGTTTATTAACATGTGTCCCTTTTTTCTCTCTTGCTTCCATTTCCCTTGTTCGTTCATCTGGGCTTTGTGTTCTCTGTCCCTTCCTTTATCTACTATCTTTAACTTTCCGCCTCTGTTCTTATCTATCCATCTTTTCCTATTATCTTTGCTCTGTCTTCCTCTCTTCCTTATCTTCTTCCTCTTCTTCTTTCAGCGTTCTTCTCTTCTGTTACTCGTTCTCTATCAACTCCTCTTTCTCTTCCTTTTCCTTCCTCTCTTAAATTTTTCTATCTTCCCCTGGGGAGAGGGGAGAAAGAGTACTACCCACGTATTCCCTGCGTGTCGTAGAAGGCGACTGAAATGGAGCGTTGGGAGCGGGGGACTGGAAATCCTTCCCTCCTGTTTTACTTTTCCAAAAGAAGGGACAGAGAAAGGGGCCAAGTGAGGAGTTCTCCCTCTAAGGTTCAGTCCTCTGTTCTTAAACGCTACCTCGCTAACGCAGCAAATGGCGAATAAGTATATATATATATATATATATATATATATATATATATATATATATATATATATATATATATATATATGTTAATTAGCATTCGTTCGGTCTTAACAAGATGGCCTGGAAGGCCTCTATCCTGGGGTATATCAAAGCCCCGCTTCTTCTGGTAACTGGAAAGTCGACCCTCGAGTGACAAGACCCGTCCTTGTGTGTGTCACATGCAGGATCTCCTATGGGCTTCGGCCCTTATACCATATCCCTCCGCCTACCAAACTCCTACGCTCTCTTACGCTACCTCCATAAAATGAGGGAGCCGTTTTTCCGCCTTTTTTTTTTGTGTGTGTGCGTGTCTCGGGTTTGAGAGATTCTTATTTTACTTGTTCCTGTCGTTTTATATTGTTTTCCTGCGTGTTTGCGTCCGCATCGGTCTTTTACTTCAATTCGGCATCGAAGTCATCCAAATCACGTCGACATTGAAATCACTCAAGGCATCTTGACGTCGAAGTCTTCAAACGCACGTCAACATCGAAGTCACTCAAGTCACGTCAACATCGAAGTCACCCAAGTCACGTCAACATCGAAGTTACCCAAGTCACGTCGACATCGAAGTCTTCCAAGTTGCCTTTGCAGACATCCTTCGAAAAAAAAG
Source organism: Panulirus ornatus (assembly GCF_036320965.1). Lineage (NCBI taxonomy): Eukaryota > Metazoa > Arthropoda > Malacostraca > Decapoda > Palinuridae > Panulirus > Panulirus ornatus. The sequence goes on along the minus strand of NC_092240.1, from coordinate 53,387,549 downwards.
GACGTCTGAGCGATACTTAGTACTCCTGGACGTGGCTACCTCACCACAAACTACGTCTTCCGTGATCCATTCGTGTTGGTACCCGTGCGCGTCTCCGAAGCTGCAGCAGTCGCGTCATTTTGAGAAGTAACAGGACGCCTCGTTGGCAGGTGGTGGCCAGGGCGTCCCCACTGGCGATGTGGTCTTGGCCAGTTGACGTCAAAGGTGTGGCGTAACCACAGAAGGAGGAGGCTGTGAAGTTTCCTTTCTCTCCGAGTCCATACTGGTGGTCTGTGTCCCCCTGTCATACAGCAAGGCGAGGGACACATGGAAGGAAAATAGTCGACTGTCTTCTGAGATCGAGCGCTGTTAAGCGTCATCGCTACCGTCGTGCGAGATCGCAAGATCACGTCCTTCTTGGTGGTGGTGGTGACTGAAGGAAATGGGAGTCGGTCAGTAAGTTAGGTGGCGTTCATTCCAGCCAGCGAAACATACCAGCATCATGCGAGGACAGAAGTTAACTGACCAGGACGTACCGCAGCTTGTTCTTGGCTTTTTAGACGAGCAAGAAGGCACTGTATGGCATTAGATGTCACAATACATTGATCCCTCGTGCATCCATACCGTGAATACGATTGAAAACTAACGTGTTGATGGGAAGCGTGGTCGTGAAGACGCGGCACCGCTTCACTCTGCTTATGATCCTATAACTATCGATGATGGTCCATCAGACCACACAGTGTTATACGCAAGTCTTTCAGGCCAAGAGTGGACAAATCTTGGAGGCCCTAGCTGGAAGCCGACTTTCCCCAGGATCTCGTCAACCTCCGCTGTACTAACCGTGATAAATGTCTTGGTCAAATAACATGTCGAGCTGGTAAAGCTGGCGCGCGTGTTCGCTTTTCCTCTGTAAATGGTCCAGAGAGACATGGATGATCATGTCCGCTGTTGATCTGCTCCTCTGAGGCCGACCTGTGCCTCGGGAAACACCTGATCAGCCAGTTGGTGAAGTTTTAGCATGGCAATCACTCCGGCAGACGCTGTTTCTGTAACAGCGAGGCAGGAGATCGCACGGTGATCTCTGCAATACCTGCGGTTGCGCGAGTTCTCTAAAAACCTCGTGATAATAACAAGCATCATGCACCGCGCTTGATGCCCCTCCTTTCCTGTGGTAACAAAAGCTGGTCTGCCTTTTCCCATCCCTCAGCACCTCGAGTTGAGGGGCTGCTGTTCTTTCCATATACCTTCCTGTTTTCCAAGGAAAGAATGGCTCGGCTTCTCCTCCACGGGAATACAGATCGACGTAGCGTTCAGCCCAGCGGGACATCTGCTTGTTCCGAGTAGTGATCGCCTCACCACCAAGTGTCCCAGATGGAGCGCTCTCCATAAGCGGAGGGGGTGAGAGGTCTTTTCTTCTCGTCGTGCAGAAGTAAATCAATCGTACCCCTTTCTTTTGGGTGAGGTAGAGACGAGTACCGTACTTATCTGCACAGCGTATGGCCGTCTCTGGTGCTTCGTGTCTTTGCCCAACTGAGGTCCACAAGATATCTTGGTGTTATACTGATTTTGTGGCTTAGGTGACAGGCGTTTTCTTACGTCGATGGTAACAATGCCCTTAGCGAAGTTTTCGAACCAAGCCTTTTTTCTAGTGTGTGTGTGTGTGTGTGTGTGTGTGTGTGTGTGTGTTTACAAGTTCTCTTCGTCAAAAGATGATTAGCAAGCTTGTCTCGTAACCAAGTAGATGTGAGATTTCTACTCTCAGCATTTTCTCACAAGCATTCCTCGCGCATCATCTACTCAGGGACCTCTGAAATCTGTGTACACTTTCCTCGGTCTATCGTGACGCACGGCGGGAGGCCTGTCTGCTCTGACCCATGGACCTGTTTCTGGCTGTAAAGTGACCGCTCTCTCTCTCTCTCTCTATGTATATATATATCCTGTTGGAATTTATGCACTGTGTTCTGACTCCACGGGTGACTTGCAAGCTAATCGCAGGCGATAAATAACAAAAACACAGCACAAATCAATTCCCTTTTACTTCATTCTCTCGTCCTGTCATTTTTTTGCAAAATGGATTCGATCCTTCCCCCAACTCTTCTTCCTTCTCCTCCTCCTCCTCCTCCTCCTCCTCCTCCTCTCGAGAGAATGCTCTCAGGGTTAATGAGTCAACTACACAGAGGGATTAATGTTATAATTAACTCCGGAACTTAATATCCAAGAGGAAATTTAACACCAGGCGCTATTGCCACCGGCCGGTCGTAATTCAGAAGTCATAAACTTTTAATTGCATCATATTCATTGTGTATAATCGTTCTGTCCCACTGTAAAGAGCTGTTTGTATATTTTCATGTAAACATTCTCTCGTATGCTGGTTTAAGTGCTTTCAATCAGCCGTAGCTCATATGTATACAAAGTGTTTGTCAAAAGTCACAAAATAGTTCAATTTGTTTACCTCTATCTGTTCTCCAAAGAGTTATCTGAAGTCTTAGGAACGCGAGGTCATCGGTTCGATGCCCTAACGAACCAATTCACTGGTGCGGGAAAACACTGATTACTCGTGCAGTGACCTGACCATCATGGATCAGGTCAAGGGTCAGGCCAACATACTCGAGGAATGCAAAAAGAAATGCACTGCTCATTACAAAGGCTGTTGTCATTATTATCATCATTCTATTTCTATATACCTGCTCGCCGTTTCCCGCGTCAGCGAGGTTAGCACCAGGAACAGGCAAATAAGTAGTCGCAAAATCGGTCACATGCATTCTCGTGGCTGTCACTCGCAGCTCGCAGAATACCCGATCGCTTTGTAGTATATAATCCGACGCAGACGGTCCGTCTACCACGACGTCGATAGATGAAAGTCTCAATCATATCCGACGACGAGAGACGATAGACTGTAATGTAATTTCTCTAACAGCACTACGAGCAGCTCTGGCAAAAATCACCTCACGGTATATATATATATATATATATATATATATATATATATATATATATATATATATATATATATATATAAAACCAACAGGTACCATTAAATACAATCATGATGGGGTAAAGTAGTAGTGGCATAAAGACATGAGAATTCTTTGCGATATTCGGTGGCGGCTTCGGAATTTCTTTATCTTTCGACAGTATTAAATGTTTTATCTCTTTATTCATACTTTCTCGCTGAGGTTAAATGTAATCGCCCAAGCCAGTTATGAACTACGAATTACCTTTTTTCCCCTCTTCATCCATTTCGTCTACAAGTATAAAGCCTTTGATTCACTAAAGTTTTTCGTCATTACAGAAACTCCTTCACTGATGTTGTATATGTCTTGGTCCAGTTCCTTTATTCTTCCCTCCGTTGATTATAAAGCTTTAATAAACTGCTTATGTGATCAATAAATTACCATAATTTTTTGATACCGAGACAAAGACAAGAGAGAGAGAGAGAGAGAGAGAGAGAGAGAGAGAGAGAGAGAGAGAGAGAGAGAGAGGTAGGAGAAGGAAAGAGAGAGAGAGGTGGGACGAAGAGATAGACAGAGAGAGAGGTGGGACGAACAGATAGACAGACAGAGAGACACAGACAGGCAGAGACAAAGACGGGAGAGACAGGGGAACAGAGGTGATGGGAGATTGGAGGTGAGGGAGGAGAGATATGTGTGTGTGTGTGTGTGTGTGTGTGTGGTGTGTGTGTACGTGGGGTGTTGGGGGGGGGGTCTCTACAATCTCTTCAGTGCGCGTCCCGACTGTCGCACGTCCGTCACCACTGATGAATTGTGGGTGCGCTACGTGACTCGCCGCCCTGTGGCCAGTTATACAAAAGCCGGGACGCCATTGTTTCTCGGGTCCGAGGGCGAGAGGAGAGGGGGGAGTGAGGGGGGGTGTGAAGGAGAGGCAATGAAAACGCAACGCATCTATGTAAACCCGCGCGAGACGTCGACGCGATCGCCCATTCTCCGCACTATTACGTTACGATTAACTTTTAGCTCCTCCGGTGGGGACCTGGCGTTCGCCTATTTGGTTCCCAATTTCACGTTGCCTATTTTGGTCCCAATTTCCGACACCTATTTGGTCCCAATTTCCGTCGCCTATTTGGGTCCCAATTTCATTTGCCTACCTTTAAAATTGGCGGCCGCTGCCCATTTCGGTCCCTAATTTGGAACACTATCGCGAAACTGGCGACTCATGGTTCTTTGTTCCACTTTCAAATACTGCTTTAAAACAGGTGCGGGTACTGTTATACATTTCGTCCCAACATCGAGCAACTTTTAAAACTGGCGATTTGTCTATTTGGTCACAATTTCAAATACAACTTTGAAACAGAGGATGCCCATCAAATTCACTCTATCAAAACCTTTGTTTAACGTTGCCAATTTGATTTAAGTACCGAATACTCTCTTTGAAAATAGAGGTTCTAAGTGGCTTATCCCTATTCTTAAACCTGCCTTGAAAATGATAGATTTGGCTTCAATTTCGTACAGAATTCTGAAATTAATGGCACCCATTTGAATTTCCTCTTTAACCATAAACTCTTAAGTAGCCCAATTCGCCTCATTCTCGAACATGCTCGTATAAAACTGATAGAGCCAGTCCGAACAAGGGCCACCTACATGGCTATCGTGTTTACAAATGTGGCCCCTTAACGACTGCGGAAGGTGATAACGACCCCGGCAGCTGATAATCTCCAAAACAACCAGTTGTACTATTTACAGCAGCCTTCCAATCTCTCCCCAGTTGTAAACGAAACACCACGCCCCTCCCCCAACCACCATCCCTCATCTATCACAAAATCTTCCTTCCTGACGGCATGAACGTTTAATAAAAAAAAAAAAAGACAAAAAAAAGAGGAGCCCAGAATGTATTGCCTTCCCGAGTTGACCAACTTGTCAGCAATAAATATCCCGAGCTTCATGCCAGCGACAGTCAACCAACAGATACTTCACCGAGTCATGGTGGGCTACGGGCCATCAGGAGCCAAGTAATCAAAGCCAAGTGAGACTACACCCTTGCAAGCGGCTATAAGAAAGAAAGAAAGAAAGAAAGAAAGAAAAGAAGCGATGGCCTCCGACCAATGCACGAAGCGGGCCCCGCTTGCGACGTGTTCTCTGTGTACGTTCGCGTCTCAAACCCAAGCGCGTCTTAGCCCCTGCTATCATACATATGGCCAAGACAATGGGCCTTCACTGGACCCAAGACATACTTTATATTTTTGCAAAATTCCCACAACTGGGTTTTTGATATACGCTTTTTAAGAACATTTTTATGGTAAAAATACACTTCACTGTATTTTTAAAGGACTGATTAATCTTAATTCCTTATCGATTATATCATTCTCCTTCTTGCTCCTACTCTATTTACCGCTCTATTGTCTTTTCTATCTAAGTGCTGGATTATCCGGTAGTTTGGTGGATCTTTCTCCTCTAATGAGTATTTATTCCTCACCTCACGATATTGATCTAATCTTCCTCATTCCACATACTAAACCTACTGAAGATGAGACATACTTAAATCTCCTCCAAATTCTTTGCAGCGAAATGTTTCTTTTTTCTAAATACTTTGCCAAGAGCCACATCGTTCTATCATCGCTATGTGGCCACTGGCAGCCCTCAGGAGGTGGGCGGTTGCGATGTCTCTTTCTTTACTAACACCGGTAAGCTTTGGAACTCTTCTCAAGCAACTAATTTTCCAAGCAACTAGCACTCGAGTCTTTTCTAAAAGGTAGATTTTTTTTTTTCCACTTCCCCAAAAGCTCCAGGATTATTCCTTCTCTTCTTCCCTTAATGCTGGAGAGAGAGAAAACGGGAGGAATTCTTTAGATAAATATCTACCCATTTACATTGAATCTCTCTATACGACACTTTAAGTACTTTACGCACATATAGGCTTTTCAGAGGAACTTTACCCACAATACAATTAGCGTAGATTACGCACACCTATGAACTTGCCTGTCCGAAGGAAGCATAACACAAACGTGATATAGTATTAGAAATGTGAGAAAACTGCACGTTGTAATATGGAAACAGAAAAGCATGTACACACACACACACGAACACACATACTTACGCAAGGTAGCGCGCGCACACAGACGCGCGCGCACACAGACTCGCACACAAACGCAAACAAGACAAGACAGACGGAGACAAACAAGAGAAAATGCCTTCATCTGCACAGAGAAAAAAAAAAATTTATTTAACTCTTAACAAAGAGGTAGAGTGAACAACTATTCTGTCCACTGCAGCGTTGTACCGGACGGCCGTGTTCACTGCCATCTTGTGAACAAACGGTATCCGAATATCATATGTATGATCTGGACAAAGATATGTAAGTATCATATTTACGATCCGAACAACGGTATACGAATATTATATTTACGATCAGAACAATAGAATCTGAATATCATCACTAAAATCCCTAGCGTAATATCAGAATATTATATATAACATCGGGAAAACTATCCGAATATCATCTGCGATCAGAACGGGATCCGAATATCGCATTCATGATCCAAATAACAGTATCCGAATATTACATGTACAATCCGAACAACGGCATCCGAATATTATATCTACGATTCGAACGACAGTATTCGAATACCATTACTACAATGAAACAAAAGTATTCGAATACTGTAGTTATTGCATGTCCTGTTCTCTCCAAATATGTTTTTTGACTGCTATTATTACTGTCGTTTCGTCTATATACGTAGTAATAAAAGTAATAAAGGAGCATCTATTAACTGAATAAAGTAATTAGAAAACAAAAAAAGTATCCGTCTATACAAATAAGCACTGAAGAGTAATATAAATAGTATCTAATAATCAAAAAATAGTAATAAAAACTAATAAAAGTAACATCTTTATTAGTAGTAAAAACCGCTCTGGTAATTGCCAAACAGCGTGTCACTGCTCAAACTACCGTTCCCACATCATTAGTCTAAGTAACAATGGCTGGCAGAGACCTTGGATCAATTTCCTGAGCGTGGAGGATTTTCTGCCGGTATGACGGAGGACCAGAGAGCGTAGCGGGGTCTGTAGACGTCGGGGTACCTGGTGGCGGAGGAGGAGGCCTTGTTGAAGGACTACGCAACTCGTCCAGAAGGCTAACCTGGGCGTCTGAGCGCAGCGGGTAGTCGAACTGGCCGACAACCCCCGCCCTTCCGGGACGCACTACGTCTCCGAAGCGCGGCGGTGCCTCCCGCGCCACCTGCGTGTATAGCGAGGTCTGGGCACCGGAGAGGCTGCTGTGACGAACCCTCCGTCAAGGAGAGATCCTCGAATTGTGACACCCACCCACCTCACCTACCCTCGTCCACCTTGTTACCGTTCCCACGACAGCCGCGACACTAGGGAAGTGGGGGAAGATGCTTGTCACCTCCAGATGGCAGGAGGAGGTCCTTGGGCAGCGACAAGTGTCCTTAGGACCTCCTACCAGTGTTCCAGGTACACTCAGGACACTGCTGAGGCGAGGGCGCCTCAGTGGGGAAGGATGGGCAGTAATGACGCGCCGTCCCTCCATCTCACTGTAGCCTTAGTCGCAGCCCAGAGGTTGAGACTAGAGAGAACTCACATATACAGGTCCACTGCTGGCCTCGTCGTCCCTCCTCCTCCAAAACTCAAAAGCCAGGCCATAACATCTGGTAACCAGATGTTTTCTCCTTTGAGAACTAACAACGAGGTTCTTCAGGTGGAGGAGAACGTCTGCACGCAAAGACTGGCCCATTACCTGCTCTCTCCCTCTCCCTCCCCTAAAACCAAAGAGGTTTCTACTCAGAGGAGGAGAGGATTCTTGGGAATCCTCTCCTCCTCCAGTCTCTCAGACGAGAGAGACTGAGAGACTCCGAGGCCATCAAATGGAGTGTAGCGTCGTCCTATTATGTCTTTTCTCCCAAGATGGAATCGGAAGTCGCCACCGCTCGCTGCTCAAGGACTCATCTCCTTTCCGGCTCTAACAAACGAGCACAAAGAACATTACCTTACTTCTAAGAATGTTGAAAAAAAAGAGAAAAAAAAAACGGCCTCAATTTTTGGCCCGAAGGGTATCAAAGAGACGGGACCTTGGGGAGGGGTTGTTCCCCGTCATTCTTCTGTCTCCTCCCCACCCATCCACCCACCCCGTCTCTTGTCTCCGGAGGTCCCCGGCATTCTTCTGTCTCTCCCCTCTACCCCCCTCCCCCAACCAAAGTCTCTTGTCTCCTCCTCTTTGACGGGGGAAGGGGGGTTCGGGGGGACATTACTGATGTCGCCAGCTTGCGGCAGCGCGCGGGGGGAGGGGGTAAGGAACATGGGATAAAAATGGAAGAAACATAGACTTCAATATTCCTAATGGTCAGGCCCGACGAAGGACAATTATTGTGAGGTTTCCTCCCCGCCTCCGCCTGCAGGAGCTGGGCCATTGTCGCAGCCGTAGCTCCCCACCGCCACCGCCGCCAAACTATCAAGCCTTGAGGGGAGGAGAGTCGCCCCCTCTCTGGCTTTAGAAGTCTCAATTTCTATTCCTTATATATTCCTGGTCATTGTTCCTCTCCTGTCAAAGTATGCGAGGCTTAATGCATAATTTACAGACACACACACACACACTCACTCACTCACACACACACACACATATACATATATGGTTGAAGTTCAACCAAAGTAATTAGGGTGGGTCAAAGTAAGAGAATATGACTATCACTCTGGCAGAATACTATATTGCTGCAGGCATCTCTGGGTGTGAGACTTGGGAGTCGACGTCGTCCCTAACCTGTTGTTGCCCTGGAGTCCTATCTTACGAGAACAGTTCAGGGAACCCGCAAGTCGCCGCCGAATCTTACAGTCGCATTCACCTTCAAGGAGAAGGGAATAGTGAGCAAACTGTTCGAATCCTACTTGAGGCCAAAACTAGAATAAACTTCTCAAGTTTGGTCACCGCACATAGAGGAGGGCAACAAAGATAACAGAAATGAAGACAGCTGAGCTGAGGCCTAATTTTGCCCGCCACGGAAGAGAGAAGATCCAGGGGTGACCCAATCATAACTTCAAGATTTTAAACCAGGCTAATAACGTTCATAACATTTTGAAAGATGTAGAGATAGAACAACCAGTAGACATAACACGAATTCATGTAAGAAATGCTAACAAAAAGACGTAAAGAAGTACTTGTATGAAATAAATGATATAGGACATAGAAAATGCGAAAACATATAGAAGTTTAAAAAGTTGTAAAATACCAGAGAATGGTCAACAGAATGGGCCCCATGATTGTAAAATCCTTCTCTATGCAGCAAAAATAAGTTATCAATGACCTTCCTCACACAAAGACTAACCCATAGGTCTAGCAATCTGTTATATATCTGCAGCGAGCAGTAAAGTTCAAGCAGTTGTTTTGCATCATCCATACACGCTTTCATGAGCCCAGATCTCTATATGATAATGACATCAAATGTAAGTTTTCCTAATGACTTCGCATAGCTTCGCGTTGGCTGCGAACTCGCATACAGATTATATTCTGCGTCCTACATGATATTGCTGGCCCTACTACATTACGAATCTCCAACCAGGGCATATATATATATTTATATATATATATATATATATATATATATATATATATATATATATATATATATATATATATATCTTTCTTTCATACTATTCGCCATTTCCCGCGTTAGCGAGGTAGCGTTGAGAACAGAGGGCTGGGCCTTTGAGGGAATATCCTCACCTGGCCCCCTTCTCTGTTCCTTCTTTTGGAAAATAAAAAAAAAAAAAAGATAGGGGAGGATTCCCCTTTTAGTCGCCTACTACGACACGCAGGGAATACGTGGGAAGTATGAAGAACACTGATCGTGTGCGTTTAGAAAGCAGCTTCCTGTTCTTTATTCTGTGCGTCACTCTGCAACTCTCTGCATGCTAACGACGACGAGTAACTGCATTCCATTGTAGCTTTCGAGGTGGACATACGTTACACCATGTCTTGAACGGCAATCGAGAATATAACGGTGGTAATTTGCTCCTAACTAACGACACTTGGCCTAAAGAAGCAATTAAACGTGTTGTGTAGTTTAATGTATACCTTGTCAATGGATATCTAAGTAAAAAAATAATTTATGAAGGGAGTGGTCACTCGTCATCCCGAGAATCGAACCCCGGACCATCTGTGTGGCAACAAGGTAGCCTAACCCAAAGTCTAATATCTCTGTGTGGCAGCCAGTTAGCCTCACCCTCGGGCCTGGCTACCACACCGATGGTCTGGGGTTCGATTCTCGGGTACACTGTCCCCCGTTTCCCGCGTTAGCGGGATAGCGTCAAGAACAGGCGAAGAAAAGCCGCATCCCCTCAAGCCATTCTCTAGCTGTCACGTGTAATGCACCGAAAACCACAGCTCCCTATCCACATCCGGACCTTTCCACCGTTTACCCCGGACGCTTCAAGTGCCCTGGTTCAGTCCACTGACAGTACGTCGCCCCCTGTATACCATATATATATATATATATATATATATATATATATATATATATATATATATAACACACAAATACATTTTCGTGGGCAATGGAGACAATAAAATCCCCAACCTTCCCCAGGAGGGCCGCATTGTCAATGGCTTTCATGGGAACCTGCCCAGAGCGTGTCGCTGGTTAAGGCAAGGTACCACGAGCACTGCTAGGGTACCCTGAGCACCGCTAAGGTTCCTCGAGCGGTGCTAGGGTACCTACCCTGAGCAGTGCCATTGTCCACCATTGAAAAAAAGCCTTCCTCCTCTCCTCCAGGCTCTCGGCCGGACTTTCCCGCGAGGTCTTTGTGTGCCAAGTCTTAAGCCTTCGCCGGGCGGGAGGAGGAGAGGAGAACTCTACTTCCCTACGTGGTACAGAGGGAGGGTTGAGAGGGGCTGTGAGGGAATTAATGGCCAACATCATACCATAAGTTGTGGCATCCACGTGTGTGTGTGTGTGTGTGTGTGTGTGTGTGTGTGTGTGTGTGTGTATATATACATATAAGACTGAAGGTGGCAGGGCACTACGCACCACAGAAATGGGGGAGAAAGATGAGTTTTATTATGACGGGAGTGTTGGGGATGGTAGTGTTGGTGGAGATGAAATTCTCCAACATAAGAGTAAAGGTGGGTGATGATGTGTGTATGTATGAGCAAACATATAAAAAAACACGTATGTATACATATGCAGACTAAGAGGCACACTCATATTTACAGACGTACATAAACATACACACGAGACATATACATACACAGACAGACAGGCACACACACACACACGCACAAAACAGACACACACGCATACACAGACACATGCACCTACACACACACAGACACACAGAGGAAAGCAAGCATATCTAATAACTACATAGGAAAGTCTGGGCTGCATTCCCCAGCCGTCGCCCGGAGTCCTCACTGACTGAGAACATAAATATTTGATTTCCAGAGTCAATGGAAAGCCGAACTGGAAGAAACGACAGGAGGAGGTGGAGCCACGTCGTCCTCCGCGACGTCTACAACACAGGAACAGAAAAAAAAAAAATATGAAGGAAGACAGTGCTTTACCATCGCTCAAAATGGCGTGGGAATTCCAATATTCCCGGGGAAAGAAAAACGAAACATATTAGAATTCCTTCTCCACCCGTTTCTTGGTCTGTCTTTCCCCTGTTCCATCTCCTTCCCTCCCGTCTTTCTTTGCCCTCTCTCTCTAATCCCCTTCTATCCCCCTCCCCCCCCCCCCCCCCCCAAACACACACACAAACACCCCTAAAAGAGATAAGTGGGGTGAGAGAGAGAGAGAGAGAGAGAGAGAGAGAGAGAGAGAGAGAGAGAGAGAGAGAGAGAGAGAGAGAGAGAGAGAGAGAGAGCTGACAACTTACAGATAACAGATAACAACAAGTCGTGTTTGTGGTAGTGTTCTACGTGGGGTGGAGGTGGAGGAGTGGGGTGCTGCTGCTCCTGCATACATTTCAAGGATAAGAACTTTTGCAAGCTGATAAAGGCTAAGTGGGGGGAGCATACTTAATGGCCCTGATGTCGCCCCAGGGGCTCAGCCCCCCCGCCTCACGCAGAGAGAGAGAGAGAGAGAGAGAGAGAGAGAGAGAGAGAGAGAGAGAGAGAGAGAGAGAGAGAGAGAGAGAGAGAGAGAGAGAGAAAGTATAGCGGGGAGACAATAAGCAGGTTGCACACGGCCGGGAATTGCCACCCCCTCCCTCCACCCCCTCTCGCTGACAGACTCCGTGGGAGATATGCTAATCACGTATTTGTTGGGCTTCTGTCCTTAATCAGATACGGGGGTGTTGCTTGAGGAATTACGCCCCCGTGGTTCATGATGGGAGAGGACGCAGGTGACACGAACCAGCACAGTTAATGGGGTGAAATGAACCGGTATATGTAATGGGGGTGAATGAACCAGTATACACAGCTAATGGGGCGACATGAACCAGTATAGCTACACGAACCATTACGACTAAATGGGGTAGGGTGAGCCAGTTTAGCTAATGGGGTGATATTTACCAGAGGAGCTAATGGGGTAGACTTTAGCCAGTATGGATAAATGGGGACATCATGAACCAGTCTGGGTAATGGGGTACAATGAACCAGTATAAGTAATGGTGGGTATTATGAGCCAGCCTGGGTAATGGGGGAGTACCATGCCTCAACAGGGCTACCGAGAAGAGTATAATACCTTTATATCTCAATTTTCATCTCTATGTATCTAACATAACGAGTGAGAGAGGACGCTACATCCCCTCTTGTCGGAATCCTTCGTCAATGATACGATTAAAAGGCAGTTAATTCCAGCACGTCGGACGCCCCCACCGGACACTGTCCATGCAAAGATGAAAGACAACGGTGGCCGGAGGAGAATGATGATGGTGATGATGATGACTGAACGATGATAAGGTCGGCAAAAAAAAAAAAAAAAATGTATGCAAGTGACGAATGTATAACGACATGGTTGAGTGTGAGTAATGAGTGTAAGCTGTGAATAATGAGGCGGGGGGGGGGGGGGGGGGAGTATGACGAGGCAGGATGAGTCTATGCTTAATTAACGAGTCTACGAGGATGAGTGAGCGATGAATTCCTGCTGGCATTACATATATAATGTGTGGAAGTCGAGAACATTATCTCGGAAAGCAAAAATGGGTATGTTTGAAGGAATAGTGGTTCCAACAATGCTGTATGGTTGCGAGGCGTGGGCTATGGATAGAGTTGTGCGCAGGAGGATGGATGTGCTGGAAATGAGATGTTTGAGGACAATGTGTGGTGTGAGGTGGTTTGATCGAGTAAGTAACGTAAGGGTAAGAGAGATGTGTGGAAATAAAAAGAGCGTGGTTGAGAGAGCAGAAGAGGGTGTTTTGAAATGGTTTGGGCACATGGAGAGAATGAGTGAGGAAAGATTGACCAAGAGGATATATGTGTCGGAGGTGGAGGGAACGAGGAAAGGGATGACCAAATTGGAGTGGAAAGATGGAGTAAAAAGATTTTGTGCATCGGGGCTCTGAACATGCAGGAGGGGAAAGGTGGCAGGAATAGTGAATTGGTAGCGATTGGTTATCAGGTGGCTGACATCTGTCATGGATTGAACCAAGGCATGTGAAGCGTTGGGGTAAACATGGAAAAAAGCGGTGAGGTATGTATATGTTGGTGTGTGAGTGTAATGTACATGGTATGGGGGGGGGGTTGGGCATTTCTTGCGTTTTGGTACCTCGCAAACGGGGAGACAGCGACAAAGTTAAAAAAACAAAAAAAAGGAAATATATTGATATATATATACATATATATATATATATATATAAAATATATATATATATATATATATATATATATATATTCCTGAGAGTCCACGGGGAAAAATGAAACAAAGTTCCCAAGTGCACTTTCGTGTAATAATCACATCATCACATACTCACAGACGTATACACCACAAGATGGTTTATGATAAGATCATTAGGCCAACATTTACCTAGAAACGATGCTTAATGAGCCTCTAAGTTCTGCTTGATATTGACAAGGCTCGCTAATTAGAATCTTCAATCGGAAAGCAACACAGAGATCGACAGACGCGATTGAAAAAAAAAAAAAGAGAAAATAAATTGATCCTCAAACATATTTGAGAATTCAAATCCGAATGCGTCGAAAAGGAAAATTCACGCGAGCGAATATAATCTAGACAGCTGCTTTACATGTAGATAATTAGCAAGAACTAAACATGTGACGCTTTATCAATTACTGCTTAATTACACTTTGTTAATGAGCGATTACAACGACAACAAATAATTAATATAATAACTAATTAACAAACAACAATATACCGTGTGATGAATTATATTAATTTGGTAAACTGATGTGGTAATGTGGCGATCGTAATGTAATTCGCTCTTGTAATAATTACAAGGTAATCGCTTAGTTTCACGTTCTCATAATTACATGTGAAGGTAGTGAGAGGCGGGTTGATTCTGACGACTACCAACTGGCCATATCTTTTTTTCTTTCTTTCATACTATTCGCCATTTCCCGCGTTAGCAAGGTAGCGTTAAGAACAGAGGACTGGGCCTCTGAAGGAATATCCTCACCTGGCCTTATTCTCTGTTCCTTCTTTTGGAAAATTAAAAAAAAACGAGATGGGAGGATTTCCAGCCCCCCGCTCCCTCCCCTTTTAGTCGCCTTCTACGACACGCAGGGAATACGTGGGAAGTATTCTTTCTCCCCTATCCGCAGGGATATATATATATATATATATATATATATATATATATATATATATATATAATATATATATATATACACCACATACAGATGAAGCCACACAATTACATCTAATATAATCAATAACAAAGGAAGTTATTAATCAAGAGACGTAAATTCAATTACATTTGCACCAAGTAATTACCATCAATGAATGCGGGCCCCCCAAAACATAATCGACGTGCGATACCCATCGACAAATAACATAATTAAAACTCGTAATAAAATTAATTGACCTGGTGGGGGTCGCTCATGGGACGTACGAGGTCGGGACGATGCGATGGCCCGCCACTTAAATTCTCACAGCGACGGACGATCTCGGCAAAGACGCCCGTGCGTCATATCGCAACAGAAGTGACTCAGGTTTGGTCAGATATGAGAGAGAGAGAGGAGAGAGAGAGAGAGAGAGAGAGAGAGAGCATACAATATTAATCATAAAAAAATACCTTTGAAAATACGAGATCAGTGCAAGACCCGCTAGAGGGAGAAATTCTGGACAGCATGGAGAAGCGTGTAACGCAAAGGAAGCAATGACTCCACAGAGAAATATTCTTACACGAAAAAAAAAAAAAAAAATTAAATGTTTCGCGAAGCGTTTTTCCCCACCACATTAATGTGCGTTATTTTCTGCCTTCTGCGGCTTCAGGGTTGTCGAGGTTAAACACGTCTCTGGACCTTAACTAAGAAAGAGGCTTTTCTTATTGTTAATTACTGCAGAGAAATACTGACTATTAAATATGTCCTACGCCAGTAATTGTAAAGGCATGTGAAGGGTCTCCTTTCTGGAAAGTTTGAGATCACTAAGTCTTATAATTATGGAGGGCTGGAAATGTGTACGGTTGGAAATTCTTAGGGAGTCTGCTCTCTAGGAGGTCTGGACTTTACCGGCTCTCATACAGTAGTGTGTGGTTCTGGAAGGGAATGGTGCGTGTCAGAAAGGACAGCTATGACATACACACGAGACTGATTACATTCTGAAATATTCGAGGGGCTGGAAAGGTATTGCCCTCCAGCAAGTATGAAGTCTGGAACGTACGCTCTGTAGTAGGTGTC
The DNA here is from genome assembly GCF_036320965.1 of Panulirus ornatus. NCBI lineage: Eukaryota > Metazoa > Arthropoda > Malacostraca > Decapoda > Palinuridae > Panulirus > Panulirus ornatus. The sequence continues at coordinate 53,371,808 of NC_092240.1, read as the reverse complement.
AACACTGGAAGGTCTTACTCCTGAGAAAATTTTTTTGGAAGATCCACTCTATGAAAATTTTGAATTCTGGAAGGTCCGCCATCAGGAAAGTTTAGATCCTGGAAGGTCTGCCTTTAGGAAAGTTTAGGTCCTGGAATGTCTGTCGTCGGTAAAGTGTAGGTCCTGGAAGGTCTGCCTTCAGGAAAGTTTAGACCCTGGAAGGCGTGTCTTCTGTAAAGCTTGATATTCGAAAGTATCGACTTGTGGGAGCTATGAATTCTGAAGGGTCTGCATTTTGGAAAGTTTTGACTTCTGGAAGGTCCGCTTATGGAAAGCTTGATCTTTTTTTTCTTTGGGAAGGTTCGCCTCGTGGAAGCTATGAAATCTGGAGGGTCCAAATTCGCTTGATTGATTGGGTTTATGCCCATCAACTTCCAGGTTAATGAAAGCCGTCAAAATCGAGCGACATCCAGCTACCGAAACAACATTAACACCTTCAGGTATGAAGGACAATCCTAACACCTCATACAACCTCAGTATGTACTATGTGGCCCTTCACTGCCGCCTTCAGGAAAGACTAGACTCTGACAAGTCTCTCTTCTGGTTACCTTGCATTTCTGGAACGTCAGCTTTGCGGCGAAGGCGAATTCTGGAAGGGCTTCCTTTCGGAAAGTTTACACCCTGGAAGATCAGCTTTATGAAAGGCAAGAATTACGAGTGGCCTTCCATTAGAGGCTTGAGATATAAAAACAGATCAACGTTATGGAGACTATGAGTTCTAAGAGGTCATCTTCCTGGAAAGCTTGAATTCTAGAATATCATCTTTGTGGATAGTATGAATATCCGAAATGTCCTTTTTCTGGAAAGGTCCAAACTAAGATAGCTATACCAAAGGCCCAATGGAATCGGTGCGGTCCGCGCTGTGGGCAGGCCCCGCCACACTACAGATAGTCAGAATTACAGGGCAAGATAGAATCCTGCTTCCTAACTCACCGCCTCGAGTCCTGTAGGACCGGAATTACCAATATTCCAAGTTGCGACTCCTGGCTAGAGGGGGCGGCAACTGGCTGGCTGCCTGGAGCCCAGAGGAAGTCCTGCACCTCCTCAGCACTGCACCCACTCCAGCGCTACATTATGTAGTCTCTGGGGCCCCTTGATCATCGCAGCGGTAAAGAAACGTCTTCGTGTGTAACTTTTCCCTGCTTCAGGAGGGGTAATTAGGGCGCCCCCACTCTCTCTCCCCCCATGTCGGCCAGGGACCGACACAAAGCTTAACTAAACCTAATCATCGTCTGCTACGTCTTACCTACCTACCTACCTGCCTCCCACACCACACACCTACCCCCTGACCCCCTGCAGGGGATGTAGCCGGAGATGTTCCGGCCTGGGAGACTCGTAGCGAATAAGACGTAGCCAAGAAAATATTCACGTGCGAGCCGTGTTTGCCCGCCTCTGCTTCTTGAATATCTCGAGGAGAATGAAGGAACATTAATAATTTTGCCCCGGCCGAGTAAGTAACATGAGAGGAAGCAAGCGAGTGTTTGGCTACCGAAAAGTTTAAGCAAAGAAGAGCCTCTGAAGATTAACTCTTTCATTAGCAAGCGCCGGGGTGTGTCAACAGCGCTGTACAGCTGATTTGCTCGGCATACACACGTCGCTCCTCCAGTCAAAATTATCCTGAAAGTAAGGTCGAGGGTGAGGGCGTATCCTCATAGGAAGACCAACCGAAGCGGTTCCCGTTCCCTGGCACTGTCATGCCCCAAGTCATCATATTGTAAGCCCGGGAGAAGACAATGCAAGGCGACATATGTGTACAAGTGCATCTGAATATAGCTCAGGCCTTGAGTTTACAACCATAAGGGCTCTTGTCCATTAAGCCAGGCCCTTGCTACAGGCGTCTCCGCTTTGTGGTAATGATGAAAATGTAATGGCGAACCACGACTGTAGTTTTCAAAGATGAACTTGCCTGTAATGGCAATTAGGCTTCCTTATATTTGCTCTTGGTTATGTGCTGTCTACAAGATAAGCTCACGGGGCGACCCACAATTACACTTGCAACGGCTAAAGCTTAAGCTTTAACCTTATTTATCACACAGGGTCCAGGACAAGAGCTGTGTTTGCTCAATAATATTACTTCACCTCTGCGGCGAAAAATTAGTCCTCATTTTTTTTTTCCTTCGTTCACCCAGTTTTATACGAATGGATATTTTTCTTTTCTCCTCGTCTGAGGAACAAAGAGAGTGAGAGCAAGACAGAGCAGGAGAGAGAGAGAGAGAGAGAGAGAGAGAGAGAGAGAGAGAGAGAGAGAGAGAGAGAGAGAGAGAGCAGTGACATACCTAGGAGTGTCTAGGATAAGACTGCAGTGGGGGAGCACGTTGCATTTACAGCATATGAGAGAGAGAGAGAGAGAGAGAGAGAGAGAGAGAGAGAGAGAGAGAGAGAGAGAGGGGAGAGAGTGAATACCTGAGTGTTAGGATAGATGCGTGGGAGCACTTGCATTTACGATTGAAGAGAGAGAGGAAAGGAGAGGAGAGAGAGAGAGAGAGAGAGAGAGAGAGAGAGAAGAATTTAGGTGCTCAAGCCGTTATGTAAACCTAACGCATATCACGTATCTAAACCATCAGAATTAATGCGACAGCAGGAAGCTTGGATCACCAACTGCATTCGATCGTCAAGAATTCTGAACGTTCATGTGGTGAAATTCGTCAGCCAGAAGGAACGTCAGGTAGCCAGAGAGCGTCAGCCAGCGACACCGTCAGCCAGGTGGGTCGTTAGCCAGTCAGTGTTCGTCAGCATTCTGGGGGGGCCCTCCTGGAAGTTACTCATGTTACGATCCCCCAATAACGAATCGCATCTCCTTCGCCCTTATGGAGGAGGAGGAGGAGGAGGGGGGGGGGGGGGGACCCTGCTCTCACCACCCAACTTTGGAGGTGTTGGGAGGGTGGACCTCCACCCTCACGAGTCCCACCTCCAAAGACAGTTTCCGCCCTTTTTGGAGGTACACACTATCTCTTGAGGCTCTCTTCTGGGACTAGTAGTCCATCCTACCTCCAAGGGACGCTCCGATCCTTGGAGGCAACGTATGAACCTCTCACGCCCTTGTCACAGAGGGTAGAGACATCCTGATGCATCTACCTGTTTTGATCTCGGATGAGTTCCCTTCAAGATGGCCGACCACGAAGGTGACGGCGAAGGAGGAGGAACGCCTCCAGAAGGTGGTCGAGGAGGGCCACCGGGCAGGGCCGCTTGGTATGCTGGTGTCGCACCACTGGTTACATTACTGTTGCACCTGCCGAAGGGTAGTCACAGGAGCCCTAATGAAATTGAACACAGGCCGGTGGTCGTGCCAACCAAGGAGGAGGAGGTAGAATAAGAGGAGGAGGAGGAGGAAGAGTAGTGAGATCCTCAATTTTCTGTGTAAAGTACGATATTCTCAGGTCCTCGGAACACAACATTTGCGACGATCCAAATGGGGCCGAATCCGCCCGCACTGTGTTTAGTACAGATGCTAACCATGTCTTCTGCTGCAGCTCCAGCTTCCTCGTTAAGGCTGCCCTGCCAACTGCAGGCCAGGCGTGGCTGAGGTAGTTCGGTCGTTAGGTCTCCTTCATCTCGACAAAGCGATGGGGCTGCAGTCAACAGAGGATATATGCAACGGGCCCCGAACACTGAAACAGTCCTCTTAAGTCAAGAGACTCCAGTGTAGTACATATCAAGGCTGAACATCGTAAGTAAATAAGTTAGATCATCCTTGGAATGGGTCCAGCATCGTCTGCTCTGGGAGATAAAGCTGTGACGACGCTATAAGTAGACTTGATAGCTTATAAAATCAAATCTAAGCGGCCGCTGTGGGATCACAGTGTTTAAAAGTGTTGTTCGGTCTTGATAGCGTTGACTGATGGTGTTCGACGGGCTTTACGTAGGAAAAGGCAATCAAAATATTACTTGAAGGAGAAACATATGCGTATCATTCAAAAGACTGACTCAACAAATCCCTCACCGCAGCTAACACGACTGTACGAAATAAATAAACACAAGATCCCACAACGAATTCCGGGACCTGGCGACGCAGTAGGTCCCGGATGAGGGAAACCGGGCGCATCTATCTCCCATTCCCGTATTCCAAAAGTCGGGACGGTACAATTTACTGCTATTGTATGACAATCTACGTCTATTGTATTACAATCTACGGCTATTGTATTTTGAGTTATACATTCAGGGTGATATAATGTGAAGGGCTTCTACCTCCCAACACAAAATCCTACATCATCCTGCTGAACTACTTTATTCATACCTGACTCCACCTCCACACCTCACAGCTCACTCTACCACCACAACACCTCACAGCTCACTCTACCACCACAACACCTCACAGCTCACTCTACCACCGAGATCAGTATTCGCTACACCAGCAGCAGCAGCAGCATCAACAAGCAGGAGCGGCCGCCAGTGCCTCCATGCCCCTGGGGGCCTCGTTCTCTTTCACCAACGATTCGCAAATTCGCGAATTCGCAAACAACGCGATATCTGAGGCGAGCAGCGGGGCCACTCCCTCAGTGGCAGAGCCTTCCCAGTCTGGCTACTACTGGCTCTAGGTCTACCAAAACGACGTCCAATAACCAAATACAATGAAGTAATGAATGACATTCACCGCTGATGTATCAGAAAAAAAGGTTCGCCATCATTGAATAAACATTCATTGACTGCGTGACGACCTTATACTGCCACCTACTATAAGCCATGATCATGGCAAAACATTTTCGCCTTTGAAGGAAAAAAAAGACCAATGATTTATATGAAGGAACACACACACACATACACACACTTACAACAAAGTACAACCTCAGCATCGACTTTAAAGTTGAACTTATGAATCAATAATTCGCGTTCATCCAGCCAGAACGTCTGTGTGACGCAGGTGCAACGCAATCTACATACATAAGAATAATTTATTCAACCGCTGTCAGCCATTACAGGTGTCCTCCGTTTTCTTTCTCTTAATGCTACCTCTTCGGATGTTCAGAAAACGGGATTATCCGAGTAATATAGAAAATGGGTGTTAGACTATTTGAACACGATGGGACGACCCTTGGGTGGTATGATGGGCTGGCAAAGCTTTGACCTGACCCTTAAGGGAGAGGTCAAGGGCCAGCCCATCGTACCTAAGGGTAGTGTGCCATCGTAGTCTAAGACCGTACCGTCGTGCTCAAGGATCGCATCTCCATAATCGTGAGTGGTCGAAAAGACGTAGCGTTATGCGCTCTTCGTAAACAGCCACCAGTGTGGCCTGTGGTGCATTACGACAACCCCGCTGACAACCAGATCGCCCGAACGGTTCCCATGCGACAGACGAAGGTCCTCGAACTGAAGGCGAGAAGTGACTGGAATTAGGTCTTCTTGTGCCCAGAGGGCGAGCGGCGCAAGCACATGGAGACCCGGAGAAGCAAACAGCGACATTCTAACTTCACGGGAAGTTGGCGAATGTGGAGACGGTAGGGGATGGCGAATGTGGAGACGGTAGGGGATGGCGAATGTGGAGACGGTAGGGGATGGCGAATGTGGGGACGTTAGATGGCGAATGTGGAGACGGTAGGGGATGGCGAATGTGGAGACGGTAGGGGATGGCGAATGTGGGGACGTTAGATGGCGAATGTGGAGACGGTAGGGGATGGCGATGTGGACGTAGATGGCGAATGTGGGGACGTTAGATGGCGAATGTGGAGACGGTAGGGGATGGCGAATGTGGGGACGTTAGATGGCGAATGTGGAGACGGTAGGGGATGGCGAGAGTGGAGACGTCAGGGCATGGCGAATGTGGAGGCGTTACAGTGAAGAGCAGTGAATGTGGAGGCGTTACAGTGAAGAGCAGTGAATGTGGAGGCGTTATAGTAGAGGGTGGTAAATGTGGAGATGGTACAGTGAAGGCTGGCGAGTGTGGAGACGGTATACAGCGGAGGTGGTCAATGTGGAGACGTTACAGGGGAAATTCCGCTCATGTGGAACGATACTACGCAAAGTTTGCAAGTTCACGACGAGGGAGAGTTTGCTTCTGAGTAATGTTAAGATGGGAACTTTGCTTATGAATGAGGTTGCGGGTAGAAAACTTTGCCCTTGTCTAACATCGCTAAATGAAGTCCTTTTTTTCTTTATGATGTCAAAAAAACATTCACTTCCAATATAACATTAAAGCTACATTTGGACATCAGTTTACCATTTGACAAAATTGACACACCCTTTCGGAAATAAATCTAATTATTCCTTTCAGAAATATATTCAATGACCCCCTTCAAAAAAATTCAATAATCCCTTTCAGATATAACTTTAATAATCCCTTTCAGAAATGAATTTACTAATCCCTTCCAGAAAAAATCTACTAATCCCTCTCAAAAAATTCAATAATCCCTTTCAGAAATAAATTACTAATCCCTCAGAAATAAATTTACTGATCCCTCTCAAAAATAAATTTCCAAATCACTCTCAGAAATAAATCTAATATGCCCTTTCAGAAATGATTTACTAAGTCCTCTAAGAAATGAATTCACTCAATTTACAAATGATAAACACCACATTCTTAGGCACTCGCTGGGAAAGGCGTGATGGAAAAACTGTCATCGGGCCACGTTTAGAACCGCCATGACAGCGAAAAAATATCTTTTCTGAACGTAAAATATAATTAGAGAAAATATATCAAAATAACCATATACAAACGTTTTGCTGAAGGGACGAAAACGCCATAAAAAACGTCCCCTGTCGACCAGTCAGCTGATCAGACGTAAACATCGGACAATCTCGACCAGTCAGCTGTTCCTGAGGGTACACAAACCCACAGTTCCCACCATCCCTGACAACAAACACAGATCATCCCTCGGTGCATGAAACAACGACATAACAAATACAAACAAAACGACGCGGGAAGCCGTCGCAAGCACAGAGAAACATAAAAACAAGAGAAAGAAAGATATTTGAATGGTATTCATTCCCAACCATCCAGATTTACGTCCTGTGAGGCAGTCGCTGACGGGTGGCGATGCGATGCCAGTAGAATATCATCAGTCCGCACGAATATTTGACTACATATTACAGGACTGATCGACCGATCTGCCGAGGACTAATTCAGGTGGTGGAGGTGGAGGGAATATTTGGTGAATCATGCTCATTACTTACCTCGACAGCCTGCGTGTGAGATCCCTGAGCTTCTGTCCAATCCTGGGGAAGAGAAAAGGAGATTCATTGTACATCTTCACTCCCCAAAATTTTGTATTACAAGTTTATCAATACAGGAGTCTTGAGGCGTGGCTATACTTAGGAAGGGAAAGGTATAATCACTAACATGCTTACTGTTAAGTATGCAACTATGTCATTATTTTGGCATACGTGATGGACTTTGAATATTATTATGCATGTACGTGTGTGTGTGTGTCAGAGGAGGTGGAGCACATGCGTGTGCTTGTAAGCTCCGGCACGTTTCGCGCTCGTCCGTGCCTGCATGCACGTTCGTAATTAAGCTATTTAATTATACCCTCATGAACCTATGTATCAGGGGGCCATCAACCATCTCTTCATCATCATTACGGCTCCCTCATCGCATCCCGACCCCCGTCGTAAACACCAGATTGCGCGTTGATTAAGTGCAGTATTACATGCGGGACAAATTGTCGCGCCGGCTCGCGATGCGGGAACCGTTCATCACAGCGAGGAGAGAGAGAGAACAGGAGGAGCCGGGTATCCCTTCAAGGGGCGCGGGCAACTCGGCCAAGAACAGTCTCCCCGAGGTCATTGTTCTGGCTCTCTCTCTCTCTCTCTCTCTGTCCGTCGGGGGACACACGTCGTCCTCAGAATGCCCAAGTGGGAGTCGGCCGTCGTTACTATGCAACGCTGGAAGGGGGCATCAAGCGGTCCAGCCCTGGGCCACCTCTCCTACCGGTGCCCCCTTGATGTATTTGACGGGGCGGAGGCGCTTCCTGATGGCTTAATAAATAGTAACGGAGGGAGTGAGTTGTTAAGAGCCGTCGAGCGTACCCGTAACCATACCTGGGTCATGAGGAACTGAGCAATCTCCAGGGGGGTGGAGGGTGGTTCGTGACGGACACCCCAAAAGGGTCTTTTTCTCTTTGCCCCCTGCGGTGCACGCCATCGGCAGGCCCTCCTGCCGAAGGAGAGGCCGTGGACGCAAAATCACATTTCATTTTAGTGGATGATTCAGCGATGCTACATCTCATTCTTAAACCGTAACACACATCTGACAGATATATATACGTATGTGACTTCTCTATAAGTGTATGAATTCTATGCATATATGATATCTCCACGCATGACCTCTCTAAATATACGACTTCTATGCAGGTATGACCTCTCAGCTCACATAAACCAACGCATATTCACACACAAACACACACACGAACCTACTGTAAACACTGTCTGCTTCACACACTATCCTCTCATCATCACTTCTATCTCCCCTACCTATAGTCATCCTCTGGCATCATCTTTAGTCGATAAACCATTAACAACCAACAACATCATTGCAATGGAACTCTACAAATGTGGCCATATCTAGCGATGCGCAACAAACTGTATGACATGTACCTAAACACTACAGCTGGATACAACATGCATCTAACAACTACAGCTGTATAACATCTACCTAACCACCATGGCCGTGTAACATATACCTACAATACGCATCTAAACACAGAAGTTGTAGTTAGGACACACCTGATCAACGTAACATGATAAGATGCGTCATTATATAAACTGGAGTTAATCAATTCTCAGCAGTGTTCATGTCACACTTCCTTTTAAAACACACACGTCACGCCCTTCATCACGTCCGGGAGGCTGTGCGTTTCGACTCCAACCGTCATTACGTTTATCTTCCTGAAGAAGGCGTTGTCGCAAATGGTTTTAAGAAGAAAAATGCCAGGTCTCCTGCTTTGAATCTACTATACAGCCTCTCTTTATCCATCTGTCACAAATGGCCACCACCTTTGCCTCCAGAGAAAAGTACGTTACTAACATAAAAGAGCATTTAAATGATTGTTCTGTTCTTCAGCGTTAAGAACATACAAGTATACAGAATATTTTCCCGGGCCAATTTTGCGGATAGAGTTCTATGCTTGTAAACAAGACACCATCAACTGTCCATCTACGTAAATAATCTATGAATACCAGAGTCCGAACTACTGATTTACAAACTAAACTGAAACTACCCATTGGACTTATGACTCATAATCAGGCCAGGAATTTAGTCAAGCATAAAACTGATTTTCGCTTTTGATATAAAGTATATATATATATATATATATATATATATATATATATATATATATATATATATATATATATATATACATTCCATTTTCTTTGGACGAAGAAAAAAAAACTGCTTGCCTTGAACTTTACGAGTCTTCAATGCTGAATGCCACGCGCAGGCACAAGATGAAGCAAAGGATTCTGGGACTGTTCATGACCGCTTGCTTGTAAGGAGGCCTTGACTGACCGGTGACTGTTCCACGTTTCCTTCCAACGGGAGGCCGACCAGCTGGCGGGGCCTGGCCGTTGGCGAGGCTGGAGCATCTTCGGGACAAAGGGATTACCCATACCCCCCCCCCCTCTATCCCTACAAGAGACCGCCACCTCATCCGTACCCCCCCACCCCCCTCTCCCCCACACCAAGGGAACACCAAGTGGGTGGAAAAGGGGGTAAGCACACGCAACACACACACACACACACACACACACACACACCACACACACACACACACACCACTTTAGAGGCAGAGAACCAACAGTAGACTTTTTTCAATTCGCTTACTGCGGAAGAGAGAAGCGTAAGGGGTGACTTGATCATAAACTTCAAAGTCTTAAATCCAGTTTGACGATGTTAAGTGGTCAGTCCTTCGGAACTTTCCCAGGGAACTTCAGCAAGAAACGAAAAAAAAACTTGACAGAAAAGGACGTAAGGAAGTTATAATACAGTAAAAAAAAAGTCGTGGATGAACGTAATAAAATGCACCGTACATTACGAATTCGGACAGCGTACTGAAGTTCATATAAAAAAAAAAAAAGACGTTCTATGCCGGTAGACAAAGTTCACAAGATCAAAGTTTAAAAGCACACGGGTGTAGACCTCCCTTCCTCCCCCCCCCCCTCTCACCAACTACAGTACAAACAGGTAATTACAGACACATAATTAAACACACCCTTGGTGGGCAAACTTGTGGTCTTCAGCGTCTCATTATTAACTCAGCTCTCTCCACCCAGGTCCCATTTTCTTTGCCCTTATCTGGATTCCAAGTTAAATCCCCCGTGCCTCTTTATGGGACGGTCACCAGACCTGAGAGGCATAACCCATGCTTTGGGTGATTAAGTTCCTGAAAAAAAAAAAAAATCATCGTTTATATGTGTGTGTGTGTGTGTGTGTGTGTGTGTGTGTGTGTGTGTGTGTGTGTGTGTGCGCGCGCGCGAGTGAGAGAAAGCAGTGTCACTGCGAACACAAAACTCATCTTAGTTATGAAATTATGAAATACATGTACAACACACATATACGTACAACACATTCTGAACGCCTCAGAAATTCCTTGCTGGGATCAATGTATCAAAGACACAAAGACCATCTCTGTATTTGCGTTAATAAGCCTTTTCATGATTATGAGTTGTGAGTTAACACAATGTTCAGTTTCGTTATTAACGTCACTATCATTATTATTATATATTATTATTATTATTATTTTCATTATTATTATTATTAATTCTAACGGTATCATCCCTGGAGATAGGAAAGCAAAAATACATATACATGTTCTCGTGTCGCAGAAGGTGAAAACGAGAGAACCCGAGAAGGGATTGGGGGCTGGAAGGTGGGGCTTTGGTCCTCCCCTCCTGTCTTGTCACTTTTTAAAAGAAAGACCGGAAGAAGGAGATAAGGAAATCTTTTTTCATTATCATTATTCTAAGCCTCAGGCAAGAAACAGAGAACTGAAATGGTGAGAAAACCCTTTTATGATTATCATTATTAGCAACTATCATTATTATCATCATTATTATCGTCATTTATCATCAATATCATTAATGTTTGTATCACAGCCTCATCAACACGCTCAACAGCAAATCCCATAAAGGTGTTCTTTATGTTTCATTTCATAGTTTATGGGACAACTCAAATTGGCAACGAGAAGACCTAAGACCAGATGGCGCTGTGCTGATACACGCAGCTTGCGAATCATTACGTACACGACGTACATCTAATATGTCTGGGGCCTGTAGCACGTCCTGCAACTTGTATTTTGAGTCCCCGTGGTGATGGCAGACTCAAAATAAATATTCCTTGATTATCCGACGATGTAGACGGATTCGGCGTACTTAACCACGTCAATTTTTGATGGTCACGTCTCAAAGAATTTTGAGGCAAGAGGCCATCAAGACCTTGATACAGAGTAGGTAATACACCTCTCCCGGTCTATTCACAACAAGCGTCACAAAAAAAAGATGGCTCTAAAATCAGGAGAAACTTCGTTCTCGCTGATTCCGGAGGATCGACTCCCAGAGACGGTAAGTATGTGGAGCTGACGGAGAGCAGGCAACACACATCATCATCTCTCATGTCTGTCTCTCTCCCATCTCTAATCGCACCTCTCTCTCTCTCTCTCCTCTCTCTCTCTCTCTCTCTCTCTCTCTCTCTCTCTCTCTCGTCGCTATGGTGACATCAACAGCAGCTCCCTGTCTGGCCACAGTGTTCAAGAATTGATGCATCTCCCCGGAGACCCGCCGTCAACCACGACGCCAGCCAATGATGCGAGTCATCAATACATGAAATTTCTTTGCGAGACGCCATGAATTTTTTTGCGGGACTTCATGAAAAACTTTTACGAGACCACGAAAAATTGTGCGAAACTTTACGAATTGTTTTTGCCAGACTATGAAATTTTTTTGCGAGACTTCATGAAATTTTTTTTTGCAAGACTTCTTACACAACAAACATTACCATTTTACGACCCATAACAATCTAATCTTCAAGCAGTGCCATTTAGCACACTCTTCTTCCTACATAGCATCAATCCACGAGAAAACAAAATGCCCGACAGAGTCTTTGACAGACCAACAGAAGACGACAAACACTTTGAAAAAAAATTAACTTAGCTAGACATTTTTTTTTCCACTAAACTCAGTAACCATAAAATGACCATAATCGTAGAAAGGAACTACATCTACTTTCCTCTGAAAAGCGATAAGTGTTCTGGCTCCGCCGACCTATAGTTTAAATTTCAGTATTTTTTTTTTTTTCTTTTGCGATTTTTCGAATTATTCAATATTCTTATGTTTCCTGACCGGGTGATAACTGATCAATTTCCCCAGAATTTTTTTTTATCATTACCTGGTAGCGCAAGTACGCTGACGGCGAGAGATAATAATGATAATAATGATAATAATTATAATAATTATAAAATCATCACTGCTGCTACAAATGGTGGTAGCCATCATACTTAAATAATTATATCAAAACTGCTTTCGTTACTGGCTTCATGCTTTTAACATTTCCGTACTACTACTACTACTTTTACAATAATAATAATAATAATTACAACATTAGCAAAAAATGTATAAATAATTAATAATTTCTTTTCCATTATGACACACTATTATCATCATTATTATCATTATTGTTATCATATTATTATCATCATATTATCATTATCATTTTTACTATTATTATACAATTATCATTATTATCATCATTCCAGCACTAGCAGCAAAAATTAGCAATCATTATCAACAATGCTAAATAAAACCCAGTCCTGGTAACCAAAATACAGCCAATTACAGTCAGGTGACCTTAAACAGTAACCTGTATTTTGACTGTGTTTACCCCTGTTAATATACACATAATGGCTCTGAAAATGTTACAGTATTTTCTAGGAAAAAAAAATTGACGTAACTCTGAGGATACACAGCATTTCCATTATAATCATTCAGCTTATTTATTGTAGCTTGTTAGAGACAGGAACAAAACGAAGGATGAGCTGCCTGATTATAAAATGGTATTTACTCCCGGACTATTGGAAAAAATGGTATTTACTCAGATACATCATAAATCCTAAAGGTGTAATACCTAAATCTATTCTTTCAATAACTGTCCAATGTGAATGTCCATAGTTCATACCATAACAAGTCATACCCAGTGAACAGGGGAAAGTGAGGAACAAATAGCCATGTTCGAAAAATGAAAACCACTTTTAAAACACTGGTGTCTGATTTCTACCACGTCTAACAGTTCTCGTTCAACAGAGGGAAGCAGTCATTTCTATCACTTGTTTGTGGCTCGTTTCTAAGAACCTTCTCTTTTCTGCGAATGTCTGGTGTGTGTGTGTGTGGTGTGTGTGTGTGTGTGTGCTGGTCTAGGCTGGAGATGTAGACGGTCCACTATTCCATCATGAGAGTATATATTTAGCAATACGTCACGTTAACAACTGAACAGGTTCTATGTAAACTGAATTTGAATTCGACGTCTTTGTCTGTCGACGCGAGAGAGAAGTGGACGCGCAAAAACGGCATTATGTGTGGCAAATGGCGGCATGCAAAAGGAGCGGACGCACACGTAGCATCACGTATGACCAATGGTGGTACGCAAAAGAGTGGTGGCCGCAAAAGTAGCAGCGTTTGCAACTCATTCACACACACACACACACAACACACACACACAATATATATATATATATATATATATATATATAATATATATATATATATATAATATTTCCCCAAAAGAAGTAATCCAGAGAAAGGGGGCCAGGTGAGGATATTCCCTCAAAAGGCCCAGTCCTCTGTTCTTAATGCTACCTCGCTAACGCGGGAAATAGCGAATAGTTTGAAAGAAAAAAAGAAAGATATATATATATATATATATATATATATATATATATATATATATATATATATATTATATATATATATAAACAATCCATTATGAAAAGTATATGGATTAAGGGTGGCGATAAAACAGAGGAGTGTTTTTAAGCTCCATTTCTCTCTTTAACGCTTAGGTCTGCGCAGATGCCTATCATAAAAGCCTGAAAGACTCCTGTACTATGTATATCCGCAGGCCACTCCTCACCTTGTGGACGCTACACCACGTTCCTTTCCGGCTTGCATGATGCGTCCAGAAATACTACAATATTAATGTTAGGAAAAACTCAGAGACCAGTCCAATCACCAGATACAAACAGGGACAATCTGGGAAGGTAATGTACAGGAGATTTGGCAAAAAGAGCCTGATGCCACTACTTTTCGAAGGCTAGCATGATTTTCAGAGACAAGAGGAGGTTCCCGGACACCAACCAGGGCAGAATAAATCTGCTAACGGAAAAAAAGAAAGAATCGAAACGGGACAGCCATAAATATGTCCCATTCGGGATAGAATGAATTTGCCAACGGAAAAAAAAAAAGAAAGGAGATATGAAATGGGACGGCCATAAATATTGTCCAATTCAGGGTAACAGAGTTACCTAAAACTAATTCAATGACGGTAAAATGTTACTGAAAACTCAAGTCAGTATTTCGACGGGGCCACCTCTGCGTTACTAAACTTTCAGGAACTCGGTAAAGAAAAACTGAAGGGGAAAAAAAAAAAAAAAGAGTCTTTAGAGAACTTTCACGGAGGTCTGTTGTGTCAGTACCCAACGAATGACGTCTATCGAACCTAGGGGTATTCCTCAAGTCTGGCCGTCGCCACACACACACACACACACACACACACACACACACGATGACACCGTAGACCGCATCTACGAAGAGTATAAAGAGTGGCTCGTGACGCTAGAGAGAGAGAGAGAGAGAGAGAGAGAGAGAGAGAGAGAGAGAGAGAGAGAGAGAGAGAGAGAGAATCTGACTATCAGTAATCACACTTCCGACAAAATCATCATTAATTAAATCATTAAATATCGACAACAATCAACTTAAGACGTAAATTATAAAACACAGTTCGTTATAGCCAAAGTCACCGTCATATAACCAACCATATATACATAAAAAAAACAGCACTTATTGACGCATAGCTGGACAATGATAAATATTTATCATAACATTCATAATTAATCATCCTCCCTACAACAATATGTATCGTGTTAATTAACATAAACACTGAAGGTTCATGTAATCATTTTGACTTTTATACAAATCAAGTATCTTAAGTATATAAAATTATATAATTAAAACCGAAGCTGGACTGTGTTTCATTCCCGACTATTATATGTAATCGACCGTCGAACTGAATAAGTAATAACCACAGTCAATAATTCAAAATACATAACCAATCGTAAATGATAAATAATTCAGGACGTCTGGGGGAACCATGGCGGGCTGGCAGCTGTAAGTAGTAGTAGCAGCAACAGCTGTAGCCGTAGGAAAACAGCTGTAGTAGCAACAACAGCTGTAGCAAATAATGCCAGGGACCTCCAGCTACCTATGTCACAATGTCATCAAACCTTTCCTCAACCCGAGGGCTAAAGATACCCTCGCCACACACACACCTTCCCACCTGACTGATAAATAACTAAACCCTAATGAATCAAAACACTTAAAAAAAATTAGACACTTCACTGATATAAAAACAAGGGGGTAAAAGTGGGTGAGGTAGCTTACCTTGTTCTTGAAGAGGCGATCCAAAAAGCGCACGGCACAATCTCGAACTCGGCCACCTTAAATATCCCCCCTTCGTCACTGACCGATAAATGATAATACACCAGGAGGAAAACCGCGGGCCGAAGGAGGAGACCACCTCTCCGACCTTCCCCTTTAACGACAGCACAATTACAAGAGCGAGTAATTAAAAACTCTCTTTGTCTGGGGCGCGGGTTTAATAGTCTTGTGCACGGTGGCGACTAGGCTTGCATTCCCTCGTCGGTCGTCCCCCCACCCCCCAACACCCTTCGAGCTGGAACCAAGCGCTGCCGAACGATCCGTGCTCCTCTCTCCCTCCCTCTCTCTCTCTCTCGCCCACTCCGACGGTAGACGCTTATGAAGAAGGCTCCCGGACTCCTACGTTGAACGAACAAGAAGGTAAAAGATGTCTGGTACCACCTCATCATATCCAGTCTTGGGAGTCTGGAGTGCCACGCCAGCCTGGAAAGCCCAGGCCCGACCCTACTACCTCCTTCCCACCGTCCCCCCCCCCCCCCCCCCCCCCCCCCAGCCGTTCCAGCAAAGCCGTAAGGTCTTCGCTGGTCACTAGCTGCGGAGACTCGTTTCTCCACGGGGGTCTGGAAGACTTCCAGAGTCCTGGAATGTTGCTTCGGCTCCTCGTCCACAATTTTCCGAATACCTGAGCCCCTGGATCGATTTGCTAACATGTCGGGCGAGTTTAATTATGAGACTTTCTTGCCGGACGAAGCAGAGCGAAACAGACCCAGATGTAGAGAAATTATTCAAGTTTAAGAAAATATCTTGAGTCCCTGGACTGAATAGAAGCTACCTGCCTCTTAACCCCGCTGCCAGGGACCCCCCCCCCACCACACATCCCCCACTCCTCTCCTCCTCCACATCTTACACCCCCCTCCTCCTTCCTTCCCCCCCACTCCCCCACTCCTTGATTCCAAGTCCTAGACGTCTCAAATTTACCTCTCTTTCTTAGAGCCATTCCAGCTTCCAGCCCACCCCCGACTTCCAGCCCACCAGCACCCACCCGACCCCCCCCCCCCCCGGCCAATCCTCAACCATCCCACCCACCCCACCGTCTCCCACTCTCTGTTTCCATCTCCCTCCAGACATTTTCTTTCACATTTTTCCTTCTTCTTCGCGTGCTGGATTCTCATTATCGCATCAGTTAATCACATGGATCACCATACGGAGCGCTGGGGCTGTGGTATAACCAGTGTTCTCACATCACCCGAATATTCGGTTACGTCCGGTGATCAAATGGCGACTCGAAGTAGATGAACACAAAGGTCAGAACACGGTAGAAATGTACCCCCCCCCCCCAATACATTCCATGCGACGAAGGTAGATGAATATACATATACATACAATCCTATACTTCTTGTGTTAACGAGAACTTTTATATACATTTCTCGACGAAAGCGGAGGTGCTCCTTCAAACACATCTAAAGCAAACTCCTTCCTTGAGTCATTCCAGGCCAGGAAATCATTACTCTCTCTCTCTCTCTCTCTCTCTCTCTCTCTCTCTCTCTCTCTCTCTCTCTCTCTCTCTCAAGTAGTTCCCTTGCGAGACCTTCAGTGTTGCCACTGATGACGACGATGACGTCTCGGACTGCCATTATGCTACAGCCTGCCGGAACAGCGTTGCCAGCCGCCAGCGAGTGTGCCACATGCTCTAACTGTGGCCCTTCACATACTGTGCTTGTAGCCCTTCACATACTGTGCTTGTAGCCCTTCACATAATGTGCTTGTAGCCCTTCACATAATGTGCTTGTAGTCCTTCACATGCTGTGCTTGTAGCCCTTCACATAATGTGCTTGTAGCCCTTCACACGCTGTGCATCTAGCTCTTCACATAATGTGCTTGTAGCCCTTCACATACTGTGCTTGTAGCCCTTCACCTGCTGTGTTTGTAGCCCTTCACATAATGTGCTTGTAGCCCTTCACATGCTGTGCATCTAGCCCTTCACATAATGTGCTTGTAGCCCTTCACATACTGTGCTTGTAGCCCTTCACAATGTGCTTGTAGCCCTTCACATAATGTGCTTGTAGCCCTTCACATACTGTGCTTGTAGCCCTTCACCTGCTGTGTTTGTAGCCCTTCACATAATGTGCTTGTAGCCCTTCACATGCTGTGCATCTAGCCCTTCACATACTGTGCTTGTAGCCCTTCACATGCTGTGCTTGTAGCCCTTCACATGCTGTGCTTGTAGCCCTTCACATGCTGTGCTTGTAGCCCTTCACATGCTGTGCTTGTAGCCCTTCACATACTGTGCTTGTAGCCCTTCACATACTGTGCTTGTAGTCCTTCACATGCTGTGCTTGTAGCCCTTCACATACTGTGCTTGTAGTCCTGGCAGGGCGGGTGATGTGAAACATATCTGGATGTATGTTATGAAACAGTCAACAGTGTTGTCAAGGACAAATCCACACGTCATTATGCTCCACGTATACATACACCATCAGCCTCGCTGGCGATCAATGTTTTCACACAGAGGCCCAGCTTCACTACACTACAAGTCTGTTGCTTGCTATGACTGCTTGTTTCACGCACTCACTGCACTGGCCCAGCACCGCCAGGGATGAATGCTTCCGTTTCACCGCGTTTCAGTGCAGCACTGTTGCCAGCTACGATTCTTCCCCCCCCCCCCCGCGGCGATCGCACTGTTGCCAAATAAATCTACATCAGTACCCTTCATCTACCTCCTCCCCCCCCTCCTACCACCAACCAATCATCAGTGTTGCCAATACTACGATCCCTTTCTGGTTATGTATATCCCACCAGTGTTGCCAGGTGGGAGTAAATCTGGTATATACCATCCCGTCCCATCAGTGTTGCCAGGTTGAAGGGATCTACGACTTGCTCATCAAAGCCCTGGATGGGGAAGTCAGTGTTACCAGACACACACACACCGTGACCAGCAGCACCACAAGGGATACACAAGAGACATCAGTGTTAATACAAGGCGAACTCTAACGGGATTCGAACCCACAGTACTGGAAAGGACCCTTCATGGGAAGGGGGGTACACACTCCTCCTCCAGGCAGTGCTTGGAGAAGTCATTCTCAAGGAAGGGGGGGGGGGGGGGGGGGGGGGAAGGAAAGGGGGTTAGAGGAGGGAGAAATTACCAAGTCTTCACCTTTGAGCGTAATCAGTACCCAATTACTTTGCCAATTACTCTCATTCCGCGATCAATTAAGCGTTAAACAAGCAGGCGGGTAGTAGTGTGGTTGCGCCAGCCACCCTGCTACACACGGTGGGTGGGTGGGTCGTCAGGAAGGATTGAGGGAGAAGAGGGTTAGGTCAGGTCAAAGGTCACGAAAGGATACCCCTTTGGGTCGCATCGCCGTGCTCAAGGGTCGTAACCCTGGTGCTCAAGGGTCGTACCCCCTGGTGCTCAAGGGTCGTAACCCTCGTGCTCAAGGGTCGTACCCCTCGTGCTCAAGGGTCGTACCCCTCGTGCTCAAGGGTCGAACCCTCGTGCTCAAGGTACCCCAATTACTTTGCCAATTACTACTCTTCCTCGATGCATAAGCGTTCAAACCAACGGCGGTAGTAGTGGGTTCGTCCACACCCTAACACGGTGGGTGGGTGGCGTCAGAAGGATGAGGGAGAAGAGGGTTAGGTCAGGTCAAAGGTACGAAAGTACCCCTTTGGGTCGCATCGCGTGCTCAAGGGTCGTAACCCTGGTGCTCAAGGGTCGTAACCCTCGTGCTCAAGGGTCGTACCCCCTCGTGCTCAAGGGTCGTACCCCCTCGTGCTCAAGGGTCGTACCCCCTCGTGCTCAAGGGTCGTACCCCCTCGTGCTCAAGGGTCGAACCCTCGTGCTCAAGGGTCGTACCCCTCATGCTCAAGGGTCGTACCCCTCAGTGCTCAAGGGTCGTACCCCCCGTGGTCAAGGGTCGTACCCCCTCGTGCTCAAGGGTCGTACCCCTCGTGCTCAAGGGTCGTAACCCTCGTGCTCAAGGGTCGTACCCCTCTGCTCAAGGGTCGTAACCCTGGTGCTCAAGGGTCGTACCCCTCGTGCTCAAGGGTCGTACCCCTCGTGCTCAAGGGTCGTAACCCTGGTGCTCAAGGGTCGAAACCCTGGTGCTCAAGGGTCGTACCCCCTCGTGCTCAAGGGTCGTACCCCCTTGTGCTCAAGGGTCGTACCCCCTCGTGCTCAAGGGTCGTACCCCCTCGTGGTCAAGGGTCGTACCCCCTCGTGCTCAAGGGTCGTACCCCCTCGTGCTCAAGGGTCGTACCCCTCGTGCTCAAGGGTCGTACCCCTCGTGCTCAAGGGTCGTACCCCCTCGTGCTCAAGGGTCGTACCCCCTCGTGTCAAGGGTCGTAATCCTCATGCTCAAGGGTCGTACCCTCGTGGTCAAGGACGTCAAACAATGGCGAATGGGAGTAGGGAATCCTCAGGTCTATGAGCACGGCGTTTCAGTGAGTACCAGTGAGTTATGAGAGTCCACCATGAACGTCTCGTGGGAGGAGGTGAGCAAGGTGAGTACCAGCGAGTTATGTGAGGTTTATCCAACACGTGACTCACTATGATACTCGCTGCCCACGTTCGTGCGATCATGTTCTGGCTTAACATGCGTCGCTGTCCATTCGTCCAGCCGCGACTTCGGCCTCGCGTTGAAGGAATTTCGTAAATTCTTTCTTAATATAATAACAATCATGAGATTTACTCTCCCCGTTTTCTATATCACTGATATCACGGCTTCAGCTGTATATATTGGGAATGAAGGAGGGTAGTACAGACCTCCAGCAGATAACCTGGTCACAGACCATCAGGTCTTGTGATCTGTCCTTCCCATGTACTTTCCCCCAGCAGATAACCTGGTCATAGACCATCAGGTCTTGTGTTATCTGTCCTTCCCATGTACTGTCCTCCAGCAGATAACCTGTCATAACACAGGTCTTGTGTTGTTCTCCTTCCATGTATATCCTCCAGCAGATAACTGGTCATAGACCATCAGGTCTTGTGTTGTCTCTCTTCCCGTACTATCTCCAGCAGATAACCTGTCTAGACCTAAGGTCTTGTGTATCTGTCCTTCCATGTACTGTCCAGCAGATAACCTCGTCATAGACCATCAGGTCTTGTGTTATCTGTCCTTCCCATGTACTGTCCTCCAGCAGATAACCTCGTCATAGACCATCAGGTCTTGTGTTATCTGCCCTTCCCATGTACTGTCCTCCAGCAGATAACCTCGTCATAGACCATCAGGTCTTGTGTTTCTGCTTCCATGACTGTCTCCAGGTAACTGTCTAGACCTCAGTTTATCTGTTCTCCCATGTACTGTCCTCCAGCAGATAACCTGGATGCAGTTCATGATGACTTAACAATGAGGCAGGAGCTGTCAATTAGGATTAAAGTCTTAACAGACGCCTAAAAGATTAGTATTTGCGTTTTATGAGGAGAGAGTTTTACACTCGTGTTGACCTGTCTCTCTCGTGTGTGTGTGTGTGTGTGTGTGTGTGTGTGTGTGTGTGTTAAGGCGCCTCTAACTCCAGATAACTTACCCTCAATGACATTTCCTGGAAGCGAACAAAAGGGGAAGAGAAGACGAAAGATGATTAAATAAGATGACAGCGTTTTCACCATCATTCTTAAGGAATCTAATTTTCCCCCCCACCAGCACTCGCGCCCCCTCCATAGTGAACCGATCCTGTTTATCCCCCCTCCGTGTAGTCTGCGGGAGAAGTGAATAGAATTCCTTTTTTCTCTGGAGACGAGAGGGAAATTATGAGCTGGGGGTAGGGGATGGGTAGAGTGTGTGTGTGTGAGTAAACTTTATGAGGTAAAGGATAAGTGTGTGTCTAGCGTCTCCGAGGTCGTGGGGGTATGGGGAGGGGGGGAATGATTTGTGAGAATGTGATTTTCTGGGTTTGGGGATCTGTGAGTTTGTGTTCGTATGAGAGTTTATAGAATCCGTAACAGTTTTGAGTATGGTGAGATTCGCGCGCGTGTGTGTGTGTGTGTGTGTGTGTGTGTGTGTAGCTGAAGACTTCTAAGAGAACGAGAGTTAGGGGTTCGTCAGAAGCTGGCTTGTGAGCAGGGAAGCAGCGGGATTAAGGGTTTGTGAGCTAGCTGGCTAGGTTAAAGATTTTGAGCTGGGACGTTTATGAATTCTGAGGGCTTGTGAGCCGTGAGGTTTATGAGTTTGTGAGCTCTGTAATCTGAGGGGGTTGTGTGTGACGATGAGGCTGTTCGCTAGGAACGTTTGGTTTCACATAGGTGCTACAGCGTGAGCTAGGATTGTTTGCCTGTTGACGAATTCGTTTGCTAGGAGCGATTACGCACCACCTAGCCCGCGAGGAAGGGATGTTTTCTAGGGGCAAGTGTATGCAGGAAGAGAGAATGAGGCCAGTATATAAACTGCATTACCACCAGTGAATGGGGGGGGGGGCAGCGTCCATGCTTCACACACACACACACAGACACACGAACGTTAAGTAGGCAAATGAATCTTCTCCTACAGATGGTTGAGGAGGGGGAGACAGACACAAGGGGGATGGGTTGTTGAGGATGGGGGAGGGGGGAATCAAACTGTATCATTTGACTCTCTCTCTCATCTTCAATTCTACATTCACTCTCTCTCTCTCTCTCTCTCTCTCTCTCTCTCTCTCTCTCTCCCGACGTTGACTGGAAGACGAACATACGAGTAACAGAGTTTGGGGTTAAGAAAAAATATACATATGGCTTTAATTCTCGACAGAATGAAATAATGGGGAAAATTGTCCAATTGGGGAAATCCAAGGGGCTGCCATTATGGTGGGAGAGAAGACACAGGTAATGGGAACGTGTAACACAGGTAGTGGGTAGGGGGAGGTGCCACAGATAGTGGAGCGACAGGAAACAGCATCAGTACTATCGAAGGAGAGAGAGAGAGAGAGAGAGAGAGAGAGAGAGAGAGAGAAAGAGAGAGAGAGAGAGAGAGAGAGAGACGTGGGCAAGCCAGAGTGATGCTGGGTGGGGAGAGGAAGGACACAGATTCACTGTTGTGGGGAGGAGGGAGAGATAATAAAACATCCTACAGATGGTTAAGAAATTTGAGGTGGTGGGGGGGGGGGGAGGTGGAGAAGGAAGAGGAAGAAGGAGGAGGAGGAGGAGGAGAGGCAGGTAGCAGAGCGAGGGGAGGCGGGCCTGGGAACACGGAAGATGCCGACATCAACAGGGACCTTCCTGGAAGACAGATAATATACGTCCACTTGCTTTGTCTGTCGAGTTCCCCATTGAATTCCCGTTTTCTCTCGGCCATTGTCACCCCCCACGGGTCATTCCCAGACGAGGGAAGGGGGGGGGGGAGGTGGAGGAGGGGGGGCAAGGTGACGACCACGCTCGGGCCCTACTGACGGGCGCGGGTGAGAACGGGTGCCTTGAGGATGAGAGAGAGAGAGAGAGAGAGAGAGAGAGAGAGAGAGAGAGAGAGAGAGAGAGAGAGAGAGATGCGTGTTGGTGACTGGTATACTGGTGCAGGTAGGGCGTTAGTAAGCTGGTGACAGTCTGGAGGGCGAACGGTACAGTAGTTAAGTGATGGTGTTGTGGATGGTACAGTACCGTATGATGGTGTTGTTGACGGTACAGTACCATATGATGGTGTTGTTGACGGTACAGTACCATATGATGGTGTTGTTGACGGTACAGTACCGTATGATGGTGTTGTTGACGGTACAGTACCATATGATGGTGTTGTTGACGGTACAGTACCATATGATGGTGTTGTGGATGGTACAGTACCATATGATGGTGTTGTTGACGGTACAGTACCATATGATGGTGTTGTGGATGGTACAGTACCGTATGATGGTGTTGTTGACGGTACAGTACCATATGATGGTGTTGTTGACGGTACAGTACCATATGATGGTGTTGTTGACGGTACAGTACCGTATGATGGTGTTGTTGACGGTACAGTACCTATGATGGTGTTGTTGACGGTACAGTACATATGATGGTGTTGTGACGGTACAGTACCATATGATGGTGTTGTTGACGGTACAGTACCGTATGATGGTGTTGTTGACGGTACAGTATCATATGATGGTGTTGTTGACGGTACAGTACCATATGATGGTGTTGTTGACGGTACAGTATCATATGATGGTGTTGTTGACGGTACAGTACCGTATGATGGTGTTGTTGACGGTACAGTACCATATGATGGTGTTGTTGACGGTACAGTACCATATGATGGTGTTGTTGACGGTACAGTACCATATGATGGTGTTGTTGACGGTACAGTACCGTATGATGGTGTTGTTGACGGTACAGTACCATATGATGGTGTTGTTGACGGTACAGTACCATATGATGGTGTTGTTGACGGTACAGTACCGTATGATGGTGTTGTGGATGGTACAGTACCATATGATGGTGTTGTGGATGGTACAGTACCGTATGATGGTGTTGTGGACGGTACAGTACCATATGATGGTGTTGTTGACGGTACAGTACCATATGATGGTGTTGTTGACGGTACAGTACCATATGATGGTGTTGATGACGGTACAGTATCGTATATTGGTGTTGTGGACGGTACAATACCACATGATGGTGTTGTTGACGGTACAGTACCATATGATGGTGTTGTGGACGGTACAGTACCATATGATGGTGTTGATGACGGTACAGTACCATATGATGGTGTTGTGGACGGTACAGTACCGTATGATGATGTTGTGGACGGTACAGTACCATATGATGGTGTTGATGACGGTACAGTACCATATGATGGT
Organism: Panulirus ornatus; assembly: GCF_036320965.1. Taxonomy (NCBI): domain Eukaryota; kingdom Metazoa; phylum Arthropoda; class Malacostraca; order Decapoda; family Palinuridae; genus Panulirus; species Panulirus ornatus. The sequence continues at coordinate 53,347,454 of NC_092240.1, read as the reverse complement.
GTTGTGGACGGTACAGTACCGTATGATGGTGTTGTGGACGGTTCAGTATCGTATAATGATGTTGTGGACGGTACAGTACCGTATGATGGTGTTGTGGACGGTACAGTACCGTATGATGGTGTTGTTGACGGTACAGTACCATATGATGGTGTTGTGGACGGTACAGTATCGTATGATGGTGTTGTGGACGGTACAATACCATATGATGGTGTTGTGGACGGTACAGTACCATATGATGGTGTTCTGGACGGTACAATACCATATGATGGTGTTGTGGACGGTACAGTATCGTATGATGGTGTTGTTGACGGTACAGTATCGTATGATGGTGCTGTGGACGGTACAGTACCATATGATGGTGTTGTGGACGGTACAGTACCGTATGATGGTGTTGTGGACGGTACAGTATCGTATAATGATGTTGTGGACGGTACAGTACCATATGATGGTGTTGTGGACGGTACAGTACCATATGATGGTGTTGTGGACGGTACAGTATCGTATAATGATGTTGTGGACGGTACAGTACCATATGATGGTGTTGTGGACGGTACAGTACCATATGATGGTGTTGTGGACGGTACAGTACCATATGATGGTGTTGTGGACGGTACAGTATCGTATAATGATGTTGTGGGCGGTACAGTATCGTATAATGATGTTGTGGACGGTACAGTACCATATGATGGTGTTGTGGACGGTACAGTATCGTATAATGATGTTGTGGGCGGTACAGTACCATATGATGGTGTTGTGGACGGTACAGTACCATATGATGGTGTTGTGGACGGTACAGTATCGTATAATGATGATGTGGGCGGTACAGTACCATATGATGGTGTTGTGGACGGTACAGTATCGTATAATGATGTTGTGGGCGGTACAGTACCGTATGATGGTGTTATGGACGGTACAACATCAAACACCACGACACACGAACAAAACGCTTGGGTGTTCCCATTCCGTTAAACCAACATTCGTTAACCCGCTTTTTAAACCAGCATTCGGTTTAATGGGTTTATCACACACCCGTGACACAGGGGCGACAATAAAACGACCTCGTGTTTTACCACAACACAAGTCACAGTAAAGTTACTTAAGTCTAGTGAGAATGATGAGGAGTTTGTCATCATCATGAAAAATATTCATTGGGCTGACTTTGTGTGCACAGGGCTATATATATAATTATCTTTATCATCTTTAATACGACACTACTACAAACTACTTCTACTACTACTGCCAATAATAATAATAATGGAAATGATAATAATAATAATAGATAATAATAATGGAAATTAATAATAATAATAATGACAATGATAATAATAATAATAATAATAATAATAATAATAATAATAATAATAATGGAAATAATATCAATAATACTAACAATACCGTAACAATTACTTTTGCGATAATATCAATCTTAACGGCGTTAATCCTGACCAACATTATAATAAGCATTCAAGCAACAGAATTAATCAATCCTGAATTAACGAGGAAAAACATATCAAATATCTTAAAATTACTGTACTTTAAAACTGCCCTTATATCTACATGCACTTCTGTGTCTTATTTGACATATATATATTAATATATATAATATATATATATATATATATATATATATATATATATATATATATATATATTCCACGAACTACATTTTATATTCATTAGATTATGCTTCTGATTTCCCACTAGATAGCTTCATTAGTGGAAACTAAAGCCTGATGTTATCAGATACGAACAGGTAATAATATATGGAGGAAAAACGCACTTGCTACACCTCGAGTCTGACAGACGCCAAGTCAACAACAAATGCGGCGCCTCTAGCGGACATCGACCGAATTAGTCACAACAAACCGTGGCACCTCTTGCGGCCATCGGAGGCATTAATCGAAAGTGATACCAATATGAGCGTCCTCTATCGGCGACGAACAGCATTAAACTAAAGTCATAATAATATAGAGCGCCTCTAGCGGCCACAAATGACACTACATCCTTGCGGCACGGCATCCCGGAGTTAATTAAGCCAATAACCTAATTAATATGCACGTAAAACTATCCAAAACTAATTTCTAAGTCGCATAAAGAATAACTTTGATACCAAGTTGCGTGAGTAGTCGTGTTTCTCTGGAGATACTGGCAAAAAATAATCTAATATATACACTGACAGACAGAAACAGGGACAGACAGACAGACAGACACTCATATACAGAGCAAGGAATGAGTGCAGGAAGGAGGAGCAGAGAAACTTTGACAAGAATATTCAGGACAATGCTGCTAAAATCCGAAACGTTTCGGTTAATTCATTGAGAAGTAAATCGTTTACAGAGGCACTCGTAATACATTCAGAAGGAAGACTTGTAGAGGTAAATGTAGACATGTGTTAAGGAAGAAGTTCAAAAGTGTCTCCACAGCGAGGGACGCCAAAGCTCCCCACTGCCAGCGAGATGGAATGGGGAAGAGATATTGGAAAACATCTAAATTGAAAGAAAAGACAAACAAATTACTAAAGGACTCATGGTCCTGATGAATAGTCTCCATATGTGCGCATAAAAAAAGTGTGCCGACACACTAGACAGGCCGCCTAAAATGTTGTTCACTACATCACTGGAGGGAGGGTATAGTACCAAGGGAGTGGAAAAGGAGGTGAATGTCGTGCCTATTCTTAAGGAGGGAGCTCGAGAAATTTTGCTCAACAACAGGCCAGCCTCTTTGACGAGCGTGGTCTGTAAGGCACCGGAGGAGAGAATGATCAGGATTGCAGCACCTTACAAGGGGACCTAAACAAACTCCAAAGTTAAGGTGTTATGTGCCTCAAACTCGATACTGTATAAATGCAGATTAATATGGATGGGACACGGCAATAGAAGGCCTCGATCCGAATTTCATATAGCAGGAGGCAAGATAAAGCAATGTGTGTGTGTGTGAGGAATTGGGAGTCGACACTCTTACTTAACCTGCTGATAAAGTCAACCTTGAGCGTTTAGTTACACCAAAATCAGAACGTGCCTTTCCAATATGGTCACCACAGTGATAAAACTGAGAATACAGACAGCATACAGAGGTTTGAAAAAGATGTATTTTGGTACAGAAAAAAACACGCGACTCCCTCCAAGTACAGTGCAGTACAAATAGGTATTTACATATAATCAATTATATGCTAATGAGAACGAAAGTTCCCTTTGCCTTTAATGTGTAATTCAAGAGCAACTTCTTTTCAATAAAGTCTCTCACACAAGGAATGATAATAATGACAATAATAATAATAACAATAATATTATATATATATATATATACACGCCTCTCTCTCTCTCTCTCTCTCTCTCTCTCTCTCTCTCTCTCTCTCTCTCTCTTCTTGAGGGGAATATTAGCATATCTACGAGCTCAATGATCATCAGATTCTGTAAGATTTCTTTGGGGATCCTTAATTGCATTTCAGACTTCCATTTGCCAGATTACCAAGTCTCCAACTGTCGAACGCCGGAAAGAAAGTCGTACTTTTATACTAGATTTCAAAAGGTTATTATTCTCAAGCTGATAATTCATTTCGCGAGTTAAAAACAGAAAATGGAAATATACCCTCCTCCCCCCCACTGATGGCAAATCCTTGTCGAATTACATTACGTACGAAAAGTAACAGAATTACGTTGAAAAGAAACGGTAATGAATTTACATTTAAAAATGGAACGATGATTACAGTACATTAAAAATGAACAATTATGAAATTATATTAAAAAATGGGACAATGATTGAATTACATCTCAAATGAAAAAAAAAAGAAAGAACTTTAGAAAGAGAATCTAAAAAATCCAGGTTGCAACTGGCATTCAAATATCTCTCTTTTTTCATTTTAATTACATACATTAAAACTTCACAACAATCTAAAACAGAAATTCTCTCTCATATATTTACAGTCGATAATATAAAAGACCAACAACCCAACTATCTAGTTAGCTCGTTTGATGCTATGTATTCTGACTGAAAGGTTTTACTATCTATCAATTATCTACTTAACGGATCGAACTCGGTCTTTGATCAGAATCACATCCTTTCAGTGATGCGAGTTCCAGATTCCATTTAGACGTCTTCGAACCCATCATTCCCATGCCTTTCCTAATACCAGTTGGTTCCATTTGCTCGCGTGGATTATAATAGCTCGTACAGGTTCCAGTATTCCATTACGTTCCAGCAGTACATTTCTTTAGTTTCCAGCATTTTACTTGTTGGTTCCAATCGCTCATATATCGGTTTTCAATCGTTTAAGTACGTTCCAGTCCGTCGTATATCGATTCCAGTACTTTATATAGGTTCCAGTCGCTCGTATATCGATTCCAAAAGTTGATGGAGGTTCCATCGCTCATATACAGGTTCCAGCCATTTATAAAGAGGCTTTAGAAGTATATCTTTAGCTTCGAATACTTCTCGTGGCTTCCATTCGAGTCTGTAGATTCCATTAGTCCACGAAGGCACAAGAGGGTAATACAGGACAGCAGCAGCAACGACGGGGGCAGCAGAAACATGAACAGCAGCAGTAGCACTGCAGCAGCAGGAACAGCAGCATTACAGCAGGAGCACTACAGTAGCAGGAACAGCAGCAGTAGAACTGCAGCAGGAGCACTACAGCAGCAGGAACAGCAGCACTACAGCAGGAGCACTACAGTAGCAGGAACAGCAGCAGTAGAACTGCAGCAGGAGCACTTCAGCAGCTGGAAGAGCAGCACTACAGCAGGAGCACTACAGTAGCAGGAACAGCAGCAGCAGCACTACAGCAGGAGCACTACAGCAGCAGGAACAGCAGCACTACAGCATCGGGAAGTAACAGCACCAACCGCAGAGGCAACAGCGACATACACGAGGCATCGACAACACCGAGCGGGCAGGCGAAGAGGTCTGGCTGTGGTGGGTGGTGACCGAGAGAGTGGGGAGAGGGGCGGCGGAAGGAGAGAGAGAGAGAGAGAGAGAGAGAGAGAGAGAGAGAGAGAGAGAGCGAGCCTGTGCCTCCAGACCGACGACGGAGCACCCAGGTCTGGGGGGCCAGCCGGCCCAGACTCCCTCCTCCCCCACCTTCCAGCGCTCCAGCAACCTCAAGAATATTCCAGGATCCGTGTGATTTCCCAGCAGACCCTGGCCAAGTACCGTCGCCGCCCCCGGGGCCCGCAAGCCCCAGGATTTTCTCCCGCAGAAGGCCCTGAGTAGGGACATTACCCCGCAGGCACAGGCAGGCACGAACCTCGAGAACTCATACACGAAGGTGTGTGTGTGTGTGTGTGTGTGTGTCTTCCTCTCCTGCTCCTTGTCGAAGTTTACCATCCATTTGATTTTTCTTCTCCGTCCACAATTGTCTTTTTTATACATTGCTTAATCTGGTATTCTAGAAGCAGCTTTTATCACTTTTATAAGTAGTGCCTTTTGGGCAATGATAAAAATAGTCATCATTTATGTTAAACCTACTTATCATTACTATTCTTCTATTATTATCATTATTATTGATATTGATACTACTACTATTATTTTTTTTTATTTGCTTTGTCGCTGTCCCCCGCGTTAGCGAGGTAGCGCAACTACTACTACTAAATAATAATAATAGATAATGATAAAGATGACAGTCACAATAAACAGCATTATATAAGCTGCTACTTCAAGAAAAAGTTCAAATCAGGGGCTTAAAGTCACACAAAACCTCCATCCATGTAAAGCTGATTTACGTATGGATTTTTAAAAAGTCTTAGATTATGACCGATTTTCACAACCTTATACCCCTATAGCTTAAACACTCACCTTTACCCCCTCATGCGTTCATAGGACAGCACCACACATGCATGCCGCTCATCATCCAAAACCTTACCATGATCCATCCATACACTGAAAATCCTAGATGACCAATCAACAACACTATCACTCACTCACCCTTACTTAAGAAATTCAACAGCAACAACAATCCCCAATCTTTTTCCGTCTACAGTCACCCTCTTTCTCCAACTCCTCTCTTTTCTTTTCAAGCCACGCATTACGTATTTCTTTAATATACTTTGTTTGTTTTTTTTTTTTACTTGATAATCCTGTCTTCATTTTTCCAATCTACCTTCATAATTCTCATGCCGTTTTCTTAACATATATTTTCATAATTTTTATGTAGTCAGTCTTTTTTTTCACACTACACGCGTATCGTCTCCCATCTTCTATACAAAAACCCTCACACTTGCTCGCCAAGTAACGCCGGGATCTCGTACTTGTTGACGCCGAGTCATACATGACACACGCGGTATATACATCTCTCCCGGTGTTCACGTATCCACTCACATCCTCAGACACACCACAGTGTGGGAGACCTCCGCTTTCACCACAGTGAGGTGGGGGACCTCCACTGTGGCGACCCTGGTGCTTACCGAACGAAAAACGAGAGCTTAAAAAAATGAAAATATCTTCGGTCTCGAAAAACGCCCGCGCCACCTTACGTCTTAGTGGTTCAGCATCGTAACAAACGCAAACAAATACTAACAAATGCAGACAAGAAAACATAACAGTGGAAATTACTAACACGAAGGACTTGGACAAAAAAAAAATAAAAATGCTATGGGTATCATTTGTAAACTACCTTAAACTTCTCCATCAGGAGTTAAGAATATAAGCTTCAGCAGAAGCCCACCACCATCGCCTGTACCCTATAGAGGCACGGCATCCATCTCGCCACCGTCACCTCCTGCCATCCGAGATCCCTCATCCCAGGGGTGCAGTACGGTGCGAAAATCACATCCGAGCTCGTTCAAACTTTCACATCCCGTCCCATCACCATCACTACGTCCCATCGCCATCACCAACAGTAACAAACCTACTACCACCACCACACCACATCCTGCCACTACCACCACTAACCACACACTACCAGCGCCACTCACCACAGCTAGGAGTACATGTTCTTCTTGTATGCCCGGAATTTAATATCCATCTAGAGGTGTTAGTCATCAACTGATGGTTTTAATGACACCAAGCAAGTCTTTGTCCCACCTCTTCCCACTCTCTCTCTCTCTCTCTCTCTCTCTCTCTCTCTCTCTCTCTCTCTCTCTCTCTCTCACACACGTGGGTTGCTGGCATTCAGGCCACACACACGCATACAATCTCTTCGCCTCGCACATGTAACACATACAAACGAACTCACAGTGAGCATAACCACGCGCTATCCTGGCTTTTCCTTATTCTAATTTCTGCAAAATCTCGAAGTCAGTATTCCTCAGCAAGAGCTCTCTCTCTCTCTCTCTCTCTCTCTCTCTCTCTCTCTCTCTCTCTCTCTCTCTCTCTCCAATGGACCAAATAACGGATAAAACCCTTCCTGCTAGGCCAGACCGTGAACCCTGCCTCTGGAAACATCACAGAAATTTCCCCTCCCTCCCTCATCCTCGTCTCCCATATTCTAACACTCTCTCCCATTCCCTCCCTCACTTGCCTGCCGTCCCATCTCTCACTATCTCTCTTTCCCATCTGCTACCCCAACTCAGATATATAACCAACACCTAACCATTGACTACCTCTTTACACTTTACGAATGTGACAGCATAAACCTTCCATATATATATATATATATATATATATATATTATATATATATATATATATATAATATATATATATATATATATATATTTGATTGCCGTTTTCTCGCGTTAACATGTACTCAAAAACATGTAACAGATGGACACGATATTACATCTGGGCGTTGAGGATTCGAACCCAGGAATTCTGTCATCACTATTTGCTGTCCCCGCTCCTCAGCCCCGTCATCATAACCACGACCAATCATGATCATCAATTCATCTACGAACAGGCTCTCAACTGAACAGCCCCAAATGGTCGTATCCACACACTTATCCAAATCTACCACAGTCGGTGACCAGCATCTACAACCACATCCACCACAACTACCCACCTCCACCCCCACCACAAATTAAACCAACCAGCACCACAGTCCACCACCATTAGTTAAACCATCCACTACCAGCAACCAGAACCATCCAACAAGTTAACATCCGGCACTTTTAACAACCACATAAACCACCCACAACACAATTACCACTGTCGATTAAATCATCCCTCATCACCAATGCATAAACCACGTCTTAAACACTGTCCAGTAACCTGTCCCTTGTACACATCTTTACTTAAAATGGCAGGTAAATGGAAAACCCTTATATTTTTTTCTAACGCATGATATTCGTTCTATCATCCTCAAACAATATTTCTAACGCATAATATTCGTCCTAACATCCTCAAACAATATTTCTAATGCAGAATATTCATTCTTAACATCCTCAAACAGTATTTCTAACGAATGATATTCGCTCTAACATCCTCAAACAATATTTCTAATGCAGAATATTCATTCTTAACATTCTCAAACAGTATTTCTAACGAATGATATTCGCTCTAACATCCTCAAAACATATTTTCTAATGCAGAATATTCATTTCTTAACATTCTCAAACAGTATTTCTAACGAATGATATTCGCTCTAACATCCTCAAACAATATTTCTAATGCATAATATTCATTCTTAACATTCTCAAACAGTATTTCTAACGAATGATATTCGCTCTAACATCCTCAAACAATATTTCTAATGCATAATATTCGTTCTAACATCCATTAATCTCTTTAGTTAACCCAGTACTATATTTCTACCGAACCGTTAGATTTAAGGGAACTTTCCGAAAGCTGGTGTTGCATCATGGATTAACATGTTAACATCATCTACTTTGCTCCCTCCCACGGGCAAGTTCAAGGGAAGAAGGAGGTGAAATGCTCATGCTTGTGTTCTATGAAGAACATATCTGGCAATAAGTAGTTCATAAATATAATTACTAACCGACTCATGAAGAGCAGTGAGCTTGTAAAACCTTAACTATGGTGTCTGAGGTATAACAGTAGTTATGGGAGGTCACCTTGTAATGACCCAACTATGGCCCATGAAATATATTAGCTGTGATGTGACAGCTTACTCTCTCATGACCTATGACCCACGAAGTACATCAGCAGTCATCGGAGAGGACATCTTGTAATGACCTCTAACTATGGCCTATGAAGTTTATCAGCAGCGATATGGGAGGTCAGCTTTTGAAACCTTATCTATGGCTTTTGAACGATATAACACGAGTTCGATGATGACCCTGAAGAAGCGCATTTCGAGGACACAGCGAACAGTTTTCTTGGCGAGACAAAACACCGCGAGCTGCCATCTTATAACTGTGACCCCAGATGACCTGTGTTATCACCGTGTACCTTAAACCACCATCTCAGAAACCGTCCTGGCGCTTTAGATGAACCACAAGTGGTTGAACCGAACGACATCCGAAGCTTCGACTCCTGACCCGTTCATCATATCTCCAGCATTACTGGTTCTGAACCTCTGACCCTACGTATACTTCACAAGACACCCTCCCTTATATCAGCCTTCCATTCCACCCTTCCGTAAGTTAGAGAATTTTACCTCGTACTCAAAGCAGACCTGTTGGTACCAATTCCCATCTTCGCCTCCGTTCTACCTTCCCGGGTCGGAGCCGCGTTCGACGGTGCTGGGTGAGCGAAGCGTCGGCTCTCCCTCTCTCCTACTCTACCTCCTCACCTTCTTCCAACCACTCCCAGAGCTCTGACGGGCGACCCCCCGCGTGTGTTTGCCGAGCTCGCCCAGCCCAGGTTACACCTATTTTCTGACTTTTCCCCTGGCATGTCGGACAAATTATTTCGTTCTTACAGAGAAGAGGAGAAGGAGGTGGTGGCGGCGGTCCAGGCTCTTGAACACGCCCGGGTATAACTTTTCTAGTCGGGTCGAGCGTTCCTCTTGATTTCAAAAGGGACAAAAAAGCTTCGCGGTACTGTGGTGGTGGTGGCGGCGGTGCTCCTCTTCTTCCCCCTCTTTTTCTCACCATTACGGCCACTCGTACACTCGGATCCCTCCCGACCATTGTCGTATTACCGAGAAGTCCACACAAGGTGGGCGCCAGTCACTCAAGACACAACACTGCAGGCAACACAGACACGAGAGGAGGAGGGACACAGACAGAAGAGGAGGAGGGACATAGACAGGAGAGGAAGAGGGACACAGACGGGAGGAGGGACACAGACGGGAGGAGGGACACAGACACGAGATGAGGAGGGACACAGACACGAGATGAGGAGGACACAGACACGAGATGAGGAGGGACACAGACCGGAGATGAGGAGGGACACAGACGGGAGAGGAGGAGGGACACAGGAGAGGAACACAGACAGGAGACCAAGAGGGACACAGACAGGAGACGAAGAGGGACAGACAGACACACGGACGAAGCTGCGAAAAGTTGGTCTTTTTTCTTCTTTTCTTTTTTAAGCAGAAATTAACCATTTAGTGTCTTATTGTCAGACTTGAGAGAAAGTTCTTTAATCTTTCAACGTCCCTTTATTGAGAACATACTAGTGCTCCATAATTATACATATATATATATTTAATATTATTATATATATATATTATATATATATATATATATATATATATATATATATATATTGAAATTTACTGACCAAAGAAAGCTATATTTTCATCAGCACTTTGGAATATTCAATTAAATATATTCCGACGAAATCTAAGAACGCGAACTGACCCCCCGTCCTCAAACACCACTTCTCGACCAATCATCGCCCCCGTGACGTATTCGCATTCATGAGGCGACCGACCAATCACCTGCACCCGTCACCCGGAGACGTCATCAAGAACACGGGCCGGCGCCAACCAATGACGGGACGCGTAGGGCCAGTGACGTCACGATAAACAAAGGAATGTTAACCAATGAGGAGACGTGGCCTGGGGCAGAACTGGCCGCTAGGAGAGTGGTGAGGGCAGCCAGGCGGAACCCCCTGTACCACGACACAAGGGGAGCTAATATAATATAATATAATATAAAATAAATGTAATATAATGTAATATAATACAATGTAATCTAATACATAATATAATGTAGTTATATATATATATATATTCTTTTCTTTCTTTCATACTATTTGCCATTTCCCGCGATAGCGAGGTAGCGTTAAGAACAGAGGACTGGGTCTTTGAGGGAATATCCTCACCTGGCCCTCTTCATCTGTTCCTTCTTTTTGGAAAAAAAAAAAAAAAAAAAACGAGAGGGGAGGATTTCCAGCCTCCCGCTCCCTTCCCTTTTAGTCGCCTTCTACGACACGCAGGGAATACGTGGGAAGTATTCTTTCTCCCCTATCCCCTATATATATATACATATATATATATATATATATATATATATATATATATATATATATATATATATTGGTACGTTAATAACACACACGCAACCCCCCAAGCGTATCGCTTACTTAACAAGATGAGAAAATTTCCACGTATTTAATCTTCTTCACCCCCACAGCCCCACAACAACCAACTCCCCCCCCCCCCCTCACCAACCTCTTCATCTTCGTTCGTCTCACTTCTGGTCTCAAGTTAAAATAAATATAATAAAAGAGAGTGATCAGGTAAGAGCTGACAGGTTCCCACACACACACACACACACACACACACACACACACACACACACAGTGGGCCTTGCGTCTGACCCGACCCCACGGATGCTCACAAGATGTTTTGGCTGAGTTGAGGCTTTATATATATATATATGTGTCAATGACCCGGTAAGGTGACTATATATTTCAACATATTTTTTCTTTTTTTTCGGAAAGGAGAAGGGTAGCCGGAAAGCAAAACCAACACGTATCTTAGGCTGTGGGGAGAGAGAGAGAGAGAGAGAGAGAGAGAGAGAGAGAGAGAGAGAGAGAGAGAGAGAGAGAGAGAGAGAGAGAGCGAGCACAATGGACTCTAACACGACAGCCACAATGATCTCGTACACACCTGAAAAAAAAATAAAGGTGTTCAAGATCTCCCGATCTGGTAAAACTTACTTACTTATATACTAATAAAACTTACTTACTTACTTACTTATAACTCAAATGTCTTCGGCCTTAATATAACTCACCCTGGCAGTATTGATACCACAAACCAGCCAACCATCGTGTGAGGGAACAGCCTCAAACCACAGCCAATTTTCTATGAACACATTTTCTAATTACTTTTTCATATTGCAAGATCCAAATTTTATTCATAATTATCAAAGTAATTTTCTCGCTCATGTCCAAATTTTTTGGTTACTGCTCTCGTGCAGACGTGGACCTCAAAAATCTTAATATTTCTTCACAATTTTATATTATCTAATTTGCCATCATTTCCATCTTATTCTTCACCAATTTTTTTTTTACAAATTTGCGTTCACTAAGCCCGCATATGTAGCCCAAATAATTGTAATATTATCTTATATTAATATTTCGTAATGCATCATAGTCATTATAATTCATCGATAAATTACGCTCCGCAGATATGAACAGTTGGTTAAAACACCATCGAATTTTCCCGAGACATTGCA